>NC_046968.1:3279135-3579135 GCF_009769545.1 Cyclopterus lumpus | reverse complement strand
GTTAGTGTGCATGCCCATGTGTTAGTGTGCATGCCCATGTGTTAGTGTGCATGCCCGTTTGTTAGTGTGCACGCCCGTGTGTTAGTGTACATGCCCATTTGTTAGTGGGCATGCATGTGTGTTAGTGTGCACGCCCATGTGTTTGTGTGCACGCCCATTTGTTAGTGTGCATGCATGTGTGTTATTGTGCACGCCCGTGTGTTTGTGTGCATGTGTTAGTGCACATGTACATGCATTCATTCAAGAGTTTGAACAAATCCTTTTTTTCTTCCAACAGGAAATCAAGAGGAAATGAGACAAAGTGATGCAACTTCTTTCTTTTGGTCATCTATATGGATTAGAAATGCTTAATAAACTTGTTTTAATTAAGTCTTTGATAAAAAATGTGTGCTGTCCTTATGATACATAAAAAAGTGATCACCCTACATAACTAAATGCTTGCGAAATTAATACATATATTAATAATGATTTTTTTTTTAAACTGACATATCTTAACATCAGCCTGTGTGTGTTTGCTCCATATTTGAATCCAAAGAAGAAACAAGTGAAACCCAAGGTTCCTCTAGAATAGGGATTAGCACACCAAGAATAAGTGTGGAAGGGTTTTTTGCAACTGTTGAGGTGCCCTCTCATTCCTCGTCCTCACAACCATTGGCAGTTGCACGGACGATTATTTATGGTTTTTTTTCCCACCCTACATTCCACGAAGACCCGCCCAACTCTGCCTCTGATTGGCCTGTACTCGCCGCCTTCTTCTCAAAATGTGTAAGGTTTATTGCTGATGAACAAGATTGTTGGAGGTTTCGTGGGGTAAAAAATTTCAACTCAGAATGTGGATGTTTTCATCAGGATGGCAGCCTTCTTTTAAAAGCCCCAAGCTATTTTCTAGGTTTCTACTCGAAATAACATACCCAAACTAAAAAGGGTGTATCTCTGCAACCACAAAGGCTATTTGAATAATGTTAATGTTATAATATAGGCAAACCATGTGTGCTTTTGTTCAGATGTATAAATATTATTATATGTATTACTGGTTAAGAGTAAATAAAGATAAAAGACAGTCAAAGTTGAATTTCCAGGTTTGCTTAGAAAAAAAAGCACTTTCAGGATCATTATCTCTTGGAAGGATGCACAGAAACAGCAGAGCACATCATATATCATAGCACACTATGGGACCAGTCTCTCTGCACAGTTTGACTTTGAAAAAGTAAAGCAGAACAAAGTTAGAGAGGTTTTAGTACAGATAAATTAGGCGAAATGGGCATTTGGGCAATTTGAATTTTCTCATGTACCAAACCATATATTTCACTTGTATATTACTTATGGTGTTCAATACATCCAAATATAGCAGTATTTGTTGATTACTGAAAAAAAGCAAAATGATAAGCAACATTTTTGACTAAGCGCTAAATCGATTCATGTTGCTGTGTTCTTTGGCTCATATCTCGGTGATGCTTTGGTGCAGAAGGATTTTGAAAAGATATTTAGAATCTGTGTGGAGTTCTCTTGCTTTTTGGCTTTTTCTGATAGCACCGAGCTACGGGTTGCTAGTTCCGGAAACGTGCTGAGTGGGCTGACTCCTGAAAAAATTATGATTATGATATTTTCATAATTCTTTCAGTTGGTGTTTGAGTTGTGTGGAAATAGCTACCGATTTTTTTATGGTTACTGATTCGTGTAGCCCAAGTTCTCCTGTTTAATTTGATGTATAACATCAATATATTTTCTCATGTTTATTGTAATGTTTTACACAGTCTAACTATAATGTGTAAATCGGCGCCCAATTGTGCGCCATGGGGCTTAAAAGGTTAAAGTGCTCTCATATATAATTATCGTGTCCTGATTCTATGTTGCTATTTATGTTTGCTTATATTGCTGGAATATGGACTGGCGGCCTGTCCAGGGTGTCCCCTGCCTTCGCCCTATGTCAGCTGGGATAGGCTCCAGCGCCCCCGCGACCCTAATGAGGATAAGCGGTATTGAAAATGGATGGATATTGCTGGAATAAAAATACAGATCGGTTAGAGCTTTAAATGTTGATGTTCTGTCATATTTCAACATACAGTTAACCGTAACGTTGATATGTCCCACTGATGATTACAATAGCAGGTGATCAGCAGCGTTCACGTTCTATGTCCTTCTCACGTCGGTGTCCTTCATGAACTGGGCCCGGGGAAGCCCTCTTGATAAACGTTCTGTAGGTGATAAGCTGTTGTTCGGGCCTTGCTCCACATGCAGTATGTTCACTCTCACACCCTCGACTGTGATGTGTTTGCTCGCGCCGTCGCCTCTCAGAGGGGCCCGGGTTAGATTTCCAGGTCTTCTGTGTGGAGTTTGCCTGTTCTCCCCGTGTCGGCGTGGGTTCTCTCTGATGTGGGTTCTCTCTGTGTTCTCAGGCTTCCTCCCACAGTCCAAAGACATGCAGCTCAGGTTAATTGATGACTTTAAATTGCCCGTATGTGTATAGTTGTCTGTCTCCATGTGTCAGCCCTGCAATATACAGTAGTGGGGTGAAGCAGATAAAGATAATAGATGGATGTAGCGAGGACAAAAATAACTAATACAACCCTGTCCAATACTAATAAATTCATCTATTTGTGTATTATTAATTGTGAAAAGAGGAATGGATTTTGTAATAGACTGTAAAGTGCTGCTATCATTTTGTCCGTCCTCTCTTGGTACGATTTCACTACACAGGTGTTTTGTACATGTACAGGTCCAGGTAAACATGTGTATTTTGTACACCTCTGCATGTGTGAGTAACCACATTCACCTTTGTTATAAGACTATATAAATGTCCAGCCATCCATCCATTATCTGTATTTGCTTCTCCTACTTAGGTTTTTATTTTTTTTGGGATGGGTGGGCTCCTTATGTAATACAAGGTCCAAGGACTAAGGATGTAAGGATATGTGATAAATGCAACATGTGTCCTTTTCCCAGTCTTAGTGGTATTAAGCAAAACCATATGTGACTGATAAGCCTGTGGATTTAGCTGATGCTTTCTTAGGAACAAGATAATCCATATTTGGGCTCACTGACGCAGTCTAACGTGTATAAAAACCTGGAGTGAACCCTCAGCTGCACAAGTCCACATAACTGCAAACGTCTGCAGCTTAATATGCAATAACAAAGTGTTCTCCTTCTTTCTACTGCCTGTTGTATTTGTGGTTGGTTCAAACAATGTCTCACCTCTGAATGGAGGCCGGAGCTGACTCCTGTCTGTGTCCTGCAGGTCTGCTAAGGATGGCTCCCATGTCTGTGTTCAGGTTCTCCGCTGTGGCTCTGCTGCTGCTGTCCGCCTGCTGTTGGGCCGACAATGAGGTAGATCTCAGTGAGAGAGGAGCAGTAAGATATCTGGTCCTTCGTCCACACTCCCACATGTTGTTAAAACATGTTGCACGTCTTCTGACAGGAGGCCGTTCATGTTGGTGAACGGCCTCCTGTCAGAAGACGTGCAACATGCTGTCTCTCACATGAAGCCACTCTTCTTCTCCACATTGACAAAGCAGCTGTTAGGAGGTTAAATAGAGCATTTATTTACCTTTATCTGCATCCGCTTCAGGCCCAGCAGAAGCAGCGACCGCGACTGGCTGAGCATCGCGTCCCAGAACGGGTAAGAAAGGAACAGTTGTGGAGCCGTTCACATTTGAGAGCTTTCCCTGTGTTGTTCAACTCATCTCTGGTCGGTTCCAGCTGCTACTTCTTCGTCGGCCGTCGTGAAGGGAAGCAGGTGGTGTCTCTGGCCCGTAGAGGATGCCTCTACCACGGCACCGTCCAACACGAGCTGCTCCACGCTCTGGGCTTCAACCACGAACAGCCATGTATTAATACATTTATTTTCCTTAAAAACTAATCAATGTAATAGAAATTATGACTTCAAGAAATGACATTTTAAATGTAACTTTAACGTCAACTATAATGTCGTTCTTTCTTCTTCTTCTTCTTGTTATTTTCCAGGAATGGAGCACAACTTCAGGAAGATCGCCACCCTCAACCAGGGCACTCCCTACGATTACGGCTCTGTCATGCAGTACCACAAGTGAGAACAAGAGGCTTCACTTGGGCCGTGCTGTTTGTCACCATGTGTGTGTGTGTGTGGTTCCCTCTAATGCTGTGTTCTCCTGCAGATACGCCTTCTCCAAGAACAACCAGCCCACCATGGTCCCCATCCCCAACTCCAACGTGAACTTTGGCAACGCCAAGGAGATGAGCCGCACCGACATCGCCAGGCTCAACACGCTCTACGGCTGCTGTGAGTGTCCACACAAGCACACTGACACCATCCATGTTCCACACGCTGCCTGTCTGTACTTTGTGTCCATCACTCACTGTCTGACCTGATCCACCTCTGTGTTGTTCCCCGTTACAGAAGTAGCCCGCTCAGATGTCCTGACAGAGGACGCACAGAGGTAATATGGCCTCCTGGTGCTTTCTGAACAGCAGCAGCTGCAGACCTGAACTCATCACCTCAACAGTCAATGATGCCACTATAAAGAGACTTTGACTGGAACGCGGCTCTCTCTTTGCATTCTTTCATCACAACCACTACAATTGAACAAATTACACTCACCACCTGCACCCAGAATGCAATTACAGTCCTCATATTCTCTCTCAAAAATTGGCCTCCATTGTTGTGGACACCAAAGAGAAAACATGAATCCTATAAATATGGTGGCGTAGAAAAGTTATTTTTGCTAAATAAATGAAATCACCTGGAAGTATCTCAAAGGCCACCATGATAAGAGCCGTTCAAATTCTCTAAATGCGAAGGAATTTAAACTAATGGGATTCATGCTGATGAAAATGAATGGACAGTGACAATCCTTTTGTTTAATTTTATTAAGTATTTATTCACTTCGAACATGTAACAAATAAGTTAAAAAAAACAATAATACAAAATAAAATGACAAGTAATTGTAGCAAACTCGTAATGATCAAATTATCATTCTCAATAACAACAAGCATCAGTAAAAAAACAAACAAACAAGCTATGCCTATGATAAATTATTATACTGCAACGCTTTTGGCTTGAACCATCTAACTGGTAACACGTGTTTTTTCACAGGTGCATTCTGGTTGCAAGTGATTAAAAATGGTGTGGTATTTCAATGGCACTGTTTGGCAAACAACACATAGCGGCTTTTGGTTTTAAATGATTTGCTTAAGCAAGAACAGTCAGCGTGCGTCCAACTTATACAACGCACGCGCTTCATAAACATACGGAAGCCAGTGGAGGTGAAGAATAGAAGAGGCCGCTTTGAACACTAGATGGCGGTACCGTCATAAAAAGGGCGCTACCGACTCCTTTGGCGCAAGACGAAAGAGAAGGACTTCCTTGTAGCTCCACTGTCTCTGCAAAAATGGCGGACACGTGTGGCCAAGTATTGCTGGGATCAGGGCTCACCGTCCTCTCCCACCCTCTGATGTACATTAAAGTCCTGATCCAGGTAAGAGGTGACGGGTTTGTGCAGACGACGGGAAGATGTGACTGCTTAAGTAGCTGCTCGGGGTCTCCGTTAGCTAGCAGATGTAACGTAAATACAGCACGACCCAACTAGCTAGCAGCCTGAAGGAAAACTGCTAAAGTACATTGTAAATAGCATCGATTATATGCAAGTTATTGTGCATGGCCTAAGCCTTTCCGTAACTAGCATTGTCTCTTTAATTCGGCATGGACTTCGCTTTAATGCACACCTGCAAACGCCATGACAGCGACACCAACTGACTGCTACATTATTGGTCCGTCTCTCGTCCCTATGACCTTCTGTTAACGAACTACTCGGCGGAAGTGAGGTGTGACAGCCAGCTCTTACGGTTCATACCGTATTGATAATGATTTGTTAATTGTCTGTACATGTCAAGTACCACAACACTTGTTACATATTCACAGATACATAAGTCAAGGTTGTTTATTCTTCTAACAAGTTAGCGTTGTTGCGACACATCTGAGGGATAACAGCTCGTTGTCGTTAGCTATCAGCCCACCAGCTGCTGTATAACGGTACAGCCTCTGTGTTGCTGCATATTAAAATGATTTGACAAAGCCAAGAATAGTTTACATTCCTTGGAGTCACACACACACACACACACACACACACACACACACACACACACACACACACACACACACACACACACACACACCACAGACACACACAGCGACTGTGTTTTCCTGTTAGTGAAAGGTCAGTGACATGCTGGTTGTTGTTGTTATTATGTGTTTGTATATAACTTTAGTTGTGTCTGTTTACTGTCGTGACACAGCGTTATCTGTGTCGAGTAACACGAATGACTCCATGGCGAGTTCAGTGAGCGGGCTCCGCGGTCATTTACTGACCGGCGTCCTTTGGCCTACTAAAACAGCTTGTAAGCTAACGTTATCTGTTAATCAGTAAGCCATCCTGATGCAACGTTGGCTGTCAACGTTGTTTTAGGTTGAGTAGCACACAGAACGCGCGTGTATCCCGGGGAGACTTCACAAAATTGTGAGACAACAATAAAAAAAGTTGACTAAATGTGTAACCTAAACTAAACTAGGAAGTGTGGGAGAGCTAGTTTGTGGCGCTGAGGCGTGAGATGACCATGCATACATACAGTTATAGTGCTGCTTATACTGCGTTGTATTCTTATAGTGTGTGTGTGTGTGTGTGTGTGTGCGCGCTAGGTAGGACATGAGCCGCTCGCGCCCTCCCTGGGCAGGAACCTGTTTGGCAGACAAGTCTCCCAGCTGCCCGGACTGTTTGCTTATGGTGAGTCTGCCCCTCCACACTAAGCCCTGGTCAGAAATGGAACCCGTGACATGTATTACAGAGGGAGATGGGTTTCTTATCTATCTCTATCTCTATCTTATTCGACTGCTCTTTACAATCTTGCAGTGACACACTCTCACGTTGAGATCATTGGTCACAGTTCTCAAGTCCAAGTAATGTTTTTTTAATTTTTTTTACTAGCAATCTGTAACAAACTTCCTGTATTTATTTATTTATTTATTTATTTATTGTTTAAGCCTTTTTCTAACTTGTTCTGCCATGTGTTTTCCGACTGTTTCAGCCAAACACATCATCAAGATAGACGGGAAAGCGGGTCTCTTCAAAGGGCTCGGTCCGAGGCTCTGCGCCGGCTCCATCGGCACCATTGTGCACAGCAATGTTGTGCAGGTAGGCCTGGTCAAGTGACCCATGAAAAGTATGTAATCATGCCGTTGGCTTGTTCTTCAGATGGAAATATGTAGTGATAGACTTGTAGTGCAATAAGTCACCCTGAAAGCATTTCCTTTAACGTTAATTAATTTGAATGGAAATGTTACATTCTATTGTTTAAGTGCTGTTTATTCATCCGCTATATTATTTCTATATAGCTATATTATTGTACTGAGCATGCGTCTTGCTAAACTATTCATTTTGAGCTGTACAATTACATTATACACTTTAGATATGGCATTGATTATTTTATTTTTGGACCGCATTTTAAATTACCAGAAAACATACCTCAGGACGAAAGCAGTTTAATTCCTCTGCAATTCAAAAATCTGTCAGGGAAGACTTGAGAAATTAAAATGAATGAGGTTGGCTCACGGATATAGTATTGATTTTAATGTTACCAAAGTAGGATAAATGCAACTCACCATGTCTTTATTCACAAGGGCAGTTTTATCATGTTAACCTCTAGTTTCTTACAGAAATGTCAAGAACACTGCACACCTCAGGTATGTGCTTTTTTTTTTTTTTTTTTTTTGTGATTCATTGTTTGAACTCTCTTCATTTTGTAAAGATGGGTGAAGCTGAGGTTTGGTTCTGTTGTCAGGTACTGGGAGGTCAGCAGAAGGCTGTCGAGGGCTCCCTACAGCACGTTGTTAATGAGGTAACTCAGTTACAATGGGGGGGACAACAACAACACACCAATCTAGAGCAAACTCAGGCCACAGAAGTGTCTATCTATCTATGTGTTTTTACAAACACTCTTAACTGCTCAGCCCTTCAGAATGCAATTTAAAACTTCAAACTCTGACATCATTACTTAGCCACGTTTCTCAATTATTCCTTCTTATCCCAATAATGTGCCGATCTCAAAGTTTAGCTGCCACACTTTTTAAACTGTCAAACGGAGCGCCTCAACAGGAAGGGAACAAGCTACTGCGCTTCGGTAGCATCCAATCAAGCTCTTAATTTTGTTACATGTAAATGGTTTCTGTTGCATTTACATCAAGAAGTATGCACATTTTATCAGTCATCACTGTATCCTCTAGTTCTCTCTCTGAAATATCATTTATTTTATTTTTTTAATAAGGGAATATATAAAACTGTAATTTTCAATTAAAAATAAATAAATGCACCTTAGTTGCTTGTTTTCTCTTCCACAGACAACCAAAGAGATGATAGCCCGGTCCTGCGCCACCATTGTCACACATCCCTTTCATGGTACGTCACGAGTCTTCAGATGGCTTTAACTGGCATAACTACAGTGTCCCAGAGGCTGTATTATTCTGAAGTGGTTTCACTTGTGATGCATTTAAATATGTGTGTGTGTGGAGACACTAGTCTGCATGTCAAGTCTGTTTTCCCTCGACTTGTTTTTCAGTGATTACTTTGCGATGTATGGTCCAGTTTATTGGGAGAGAAACAAAATACAGGTAAAGTTTTCATGTTTTAGACACAAACCTCAATGAGAAGCGCCGTGACAATAGTTTCAAATTTATATTTCTTCTGTTGCCAGCGGGGTGTTTGACTCCATAGTCACAGTCTACAGAGAAGAAGGCGTACTGGGCTTCTTTGCGTAAGTACATGCATTGTTGATGACTAGGCTACACGCATTGTTGAACCCTTGAGGGGAAAAATACAAAAGGCTAACCAGAAATATGTCAAATAAAAACTACTGAACCTACCAACAAGTATTATGAAGGGAACCTGAGCTTTGCATAACAGTGACCTGCTCTTTCCTGCAACTCAACATACAAAAGACAAACACGCTCACTCTGGACATTTCTGGCTTTTTATTTTTTCTGACAATTTAGGCTGTTAATGCAGATTGCATCAATTTAGGCACGGGTGTGATTTAAAATTGTTTAATTCTTTATTATATTGGTAGTTCCTATAATCTGTGATCCTCTCTCACTCAGATCCTTAAGGACAAAAACAGGCCCTATCAAATCTACTTACTAAAACGTTTCACTCTTTTACATCAGGCTTTCAATCTAGAGCCTAAATTGTATTCTTTAAACCCTTTTCTTTTGTTTACCCAGTGAGGCAAATGCATGCCATTTCCTTAGTTTCCACTAGGGGCATTGGAGCTAAATTGTGTGTTTGATGCAATGCTTCAAAATGCTCTACTGATGCTAATCAATGACATTGTCCAAGACTTAAGTACACCAAGACTGGTTAATTTCCCCCCATAACAAGTAAACAAACTAGCATTTTAAAGGGTTAACATTTGTAAAAATCAATCTTTCGAAGTAGCCATTTGTGTGCTCAAAGGATGTCCGACTGATTTTAAAGTTGGACTCTTACTGTCCTTTTAGTTTACAGCTTAGACATGCGGTACTGTACACGGTGCTTCAGTGTCAAACTGAATCCTAACTGACTGTCGTGTTTATTTATTATTTTACAATAGTGCAATCTTCAATCCAGTATATGTTATTCTCTCTCGTGCTCTTGACGATTAATCAGAAATGTTGTTGCGTTTTCTTCTTTTCTTCTTCAGCGGTTTGATTCCTCGCCTGCTTGGTGACGTCCTGTCTCTGTGGATTTGTAACCTGCTGGCTCACCTCATCAATACATACGCCATCGATGACTCGGTAAACCCCTTCTTCTTTCACACTGCTCGGTGCTGTGGAGGGGTTCTGTTAAAGGACTCTCTCACCATGAAACACTCCTACGGCTGTAGTGGAGAGTGAACATACATTACATCTGTTAGTGCGCTTAAGTCCGGTCTGCAACTCTTTGGGAGGTTTCACATATCAGTCTTATTGTTTTTATCTTAAGATGATCATCACACACCACCACGTTGTGATCACATACCGCTCATTATGTTCTACTGCTTTTTGTTTTTAACTAGAGCAAGAAGCAGGTATTCTACCTCTCCAATACTAAGCCGTTTCATGTTTATGGGGGTAAAAATTCTAATGATTTTGACTGAAAACTATGCAATTTTACACTTTGGACCATTATAACCACCATACATAAAGCTTAGACAAAACTATCGTTAAATTATAACGATACTACATTCCTCCGGAAATTATTTCCTTTTTTAAAATCATATACTCAGAATCAAGAGCAGATTCAGAAAATGTTTGTATTTTTTGGGGTGTGTGCGCGATCTCACATCCAGAATTAATGCTGTTTTGACTCTGTACAGATGAGTCACACAGGAGAAATCAAGAACTGCTCTCAGGCTGTGACGGGGGTAAGTGTAACAAACATGGCAGTCTACGTCATCGGATGGCCTCAACATTTGAGCTCATTTTGATCACGACCCCTCCCCTGTGCTCTGTTCTTCCAGTTCTTCGCCAGTATGCTCACATACCCTTTCGTTTTGGTGTCAAACCTCATGGCTGTCAATAACTGCGGGTGAGTCTGCAGCTTAATTGCCGTTGTGAATCCCTGCACGTGTTTGCTCGAGCAGACTTAGTTCCTTCTTGTCCTTGCAGGCTCGCTGGAGGCCTGCCTCCCTATGCATCAGTATGTCCCACCTGGGTGGACTGCTGGAGGCATCTAAGCAGAGAGGTAAACACACGGCGCACCGAACACCTGTGAGGCCCCACCTGGGCTTTTTACGCAATTATAGTTACCTTTTTTATATTTATGGTACAATGCTCAAAATATTTGTCATCTTGGTCGTGTGTGCCACAATAAAACTTGCATCTCTTCTCCTCTTTCCAGGGCAACATGAGCAGAGGCAACAGTTTATTTTTCCGGAAACTTCCGGCAGGGAAGATGTATGCCGTAGACCAGAAGAGATTTTTTTAAAAGCCTCGAGCACTGAATATAGTTGTGATAATAAAACAAAACATTGCCTGATCTGGAGGTTGGACGGTCGGCACTTAATCTCTTTTTTTTTTGTATGAACTTGTTTACTTTTTTTTTTTTTTCACCTGCCAACATGTGAAATAAAAACACATTCATTTCCAGCAGGTTTTATTAACAGATTGAAACTACAGGGCTGTACAATAAGATGGAGCATTAACCATTTAAAACCCCACATGTACTAAATCTGATGGGAGGCTGGCTCATGCTGTCAGACCAATATGAAACCATGTGTTAATAATTATTTTTAATGTATAGAGTATCAACAATGGCTCCCCTTCAGCCAACGTGATGGGATTTGTTTGTTAAAAACAGCCTTTCCGTGTGCATGTGTTTAATAATTCACATGTTGGTGACCAAGTGGGACCTCTCGTCATGTGGTATTGTCTGTGTTACGCTAGTGGAAAGGACTGCGCTGTGATGGTTGTTCAGGAGCATGTTTGGATGTACAGAGGAGGGTAGCTGGAGCTGGCCGATGTCACCTGGCGCTCTGAGCACTCGAGTGTTTGTATCAACTCGTTTTGACTTACCCAAGTAATAAAAAATGAAAATAAACTGCTTTTCTTAACTGTCGTTCTTATCAAGTGTTTTGGTGGAAGGGAGAAATTGATCCAGCCAATCTGACTGTTTATCTTGTCAATTAATCCCATGAAAAGACCAACCAATTGATGTATCTAAAAGAAGCATGTGTATCAAAGCCTTATACATCTTCTTCCTCCCATCTGGTGGCAACTAGTGACGAGGTTTGCAGACTGCAACCAACCAAATACCCTCCTTTTCCAAAGTGTTTGAAATTCCAGCTGCCACTTCAATGTAAAGATGTGGAAAGCCCTCTAGAGCCAAACGTAATGACATTATGGGGTTTTGCTGGTCAATGACAAAATATTAGACTGGAGTCTCCACTACTTCCCCATGGAAGATAATCAGCTCCAGGTGCAGGTTAGCTCCTACAGTAGTAATGAAACAAATCAAATGTGTGTGGCAGACAAGTTGCTGTGGATGAACCATCAGTCTGATATTTAATAAAGTAATTGTGTGCATGGAAGCAACAGTACTGCGAAAATGTTTAACGTACTGTTGTATACTCAGAATAAAACGGGGACAGAAACGGGAGACCTTGAGGACGTCGGCTCACGCGTGCTACGAGCTGGCGGCCGAGCCCCCGCCGTTGTCCACGGGTTGGCTGCTGGCCGAGCCCCCGCCGTTGTCCACGGGTTGGCTGCCGCTGTGCCTTGTGCTGATGTGGTGAGTCATTTCCTTGCGGTTGGTTACCAAGTGGCCACACTGCACGCAGGTGTAGCGCCCTTTGGTGTGCTCCCAGAGGATGCGTCTGCTGCAGGCCCCTGATGGACGAAAGGACAAATGGATGTCTCCGCAGAGGAACTGGTAACGGCTATTTCGAATTCAAAATGATGTTGGTGCGCCAGTGAAACCAGATGTTTGGACGAGGCTTTAAAAAGGCTAATCTGTTAACAGAACTTTCAGTGAAAATTTCTGAACTAAGACTAAATCACTATTGCTGTCGGACAACATTGCTCCGCCACTTAGGAGGCGACAAACAAAAGCTGGACTGTTCAAGGGTGGAATATGTGTCACCTTGTAAATAGCAGTTTGACAAAAAAACTCAACTCAAGGTCCTCTTACTTGCTTTTAACTGCATCTCATGTAAAGACTCAGATTTTTAGGGCTGATAAAGATAACCAACACGTATTTGTTTGTTGTGGCAGATACCAATATGATAACTGAACTAAACATGAAGCCACATCTGGGAGGACGAGAGGCTCACCTTGACCCTTCTTCCAGACAGTGGCAGACCCGGGAGGAGAGCGTGGCGCTGGTCCGGGAGCAGGGTAGACGGGCTCAGGAGACCTGGCTCGATTCAGGTGCTGACCCTGGGCATCGGGGGCGACCGGAGCTGCCGTCGGGCCATCCAGGTTTAGAGATAAAGGCAGATCGGAGGGTTCGCTCTTGATCCAAGGCTGGGATGCTGCCTCTGTGAGCTGCAGCGGAGCAAGGTGGGGAGGGGAGGTCTCCGGGTTGGACAAGAAGGGGGGTCCGAGTAAAGGGGGGGCAGGGTCTGTGTCCAGGACCGCCGCCAGGAAGGAACTTTCTGTTTTGGGGATTTCAGAGGGAAGCGGCTGGGGGGTGGACACCGGGTCCAACAGCGGGGGCTTCGGGTCCAGGTCAGTCACCGCAGCAGGTGCGGCCGCCGGTTCCAACGGCTTCGGTCTGCCCCGCGACACTTTGGAACAGGTGTGCAGGTGAGTCAGGAGGCCACGGTAGGATCGCAACTTTGTGCGGCAGCTCTCGCACCTTTTCGGGGAGGGGGAGAAGATGGCAACGTTACGCGATTTAAAACATTTTGACAACTGAAAACTGCTGGGACAGTAAAAAAAACAAAGATCCAACTCACAGGAAGAATATGTTGGGTTTGTGATGGTGCCTCATGTGTTCCATCAGTTTCTGCATGTCGGGGAAGGAACCGCTGCATCCTACGGTGGAGCACAACAGGACCTTTCCTGAAGGGGGAGAAGAGTTCACACCAAATCACACAGAAAAACTACAGCCAGAGTGGACCTTATTCTCCTAACTAAAAAATGATTGTGTGTGTTTGTGTGTTTTCTACCAGTGGTATAAAGTGTTCAGGTGAGGGAAAAAGTGTATCCATCAACATGGAGTTGGCTAATACTCATTATTTCACGTGGAGAAGAAATGGAAAAAAAGAATAGAGTAAACAAACTAAACACAATGTGCACCCGCATGTTGTGTTTTAAGGGCTCACCTGGAAGGGACTGAGCCGAGATCTCGTGGTCCTTGACGTGGCTCTCCAGAGCGGCCGTGTCCGAGTACATCCGCTTGCAGCCGTGCAAAGGACAAGACGTCCTCTCTTTCCCTGAGGTGGACAGACGATACTTAATACAGTGAACGTGAAATGCATCGTGCGCGTGTAGAACGCCGGAGACGAGCATGCTAGCTCGCGGAGGCTAGCTTGGTCAAATTCACGTTAGCCGGCTCGCGTCGCTGCGCACAGCGGGACCGACACGCAGCGAGTTCCGCGTCTGTCTGCGATGTTTGACCCCATGTACCAACCTGCGCTTTCAGTCTCGGCGACCTGCTGCATGCTGGCGATCGTTAAGGGCGGAGCAGCTGATCTCCGCAGCGACGACAATAGAGGAAGATCAGAAATAATCGACTACAAGAGCCAGAATGCAATGCAACCAGAACCGCACGTACACATGTGCATTTCCGTTCATTCATTTGACTTTTGAAACGTAATGCTTTTTTTGTATTTTGTTTATTTGCACAAATATTTATATTTAATTACATTTGACCTTTTTTAATTTCAGTTCTGTACAATGGAAATATTGGTAAGTAAAGATGTGCAAGCTCTGTCTCATTGAAATATTAAGCGAGGCAATACAAACACATATTAAATAACAGAATGATTCTTCTATCGGACTATTTCTGTTTGTTGTTAGTGAATGATCGTCCATATTTGTAGGTGAACATTTAAATATGGTCATTTGTTTACAAAGTTTTTTTATTGATCTCATTAACACGTCATGTACATTGGAAGTTTATACATACATTAATATACAAAAATGTGCATTGGTGCAGAAGTGTCTAGTTAATGCATTGAATACATTATCACAATAATCATTCATCTCATGGTGGGACCAGTCAGGCTTTTGAAAAGGTGACTGCACAGAAAACGTCAAACTTGTGTTTATACCACCACGACGCACATGATTTAGACATGCTCACCCTGTTCTTTATTAAACCAGTAGTGCTTATTCAAAAAGTGCTTCAATGTTCAAATCCAGCACAACACAGCACCAAAAAAACCATCAGATCTATCATACAAATCATTACAAAAATGGACGTTTACTTTGGAAGAGATATGTATTCATGCAAAAAAGGCAAATATGTTACACACCATCAACCTTGTTCACATCGTGCATTAAAAAAACGTTTTGAGGTTCCTTAAAAACAGTCAAATGTATGAACATGAACAAAGCAGAAACACTTGTAAATGTACGGCCACAGACCCACATTTAATTCCTCAAGTTCTATTTTTAAAAAACTAGATTTTTATTGTGATGGTTTTGGTTGTCAGTCCAGTTTAACCGTTATCTAGAAGGGCGCTGTCCAACCTTTTGGCTGGTGACCCCCTCAAAATAGAACTTGTGTATACTTGTCATTGCATATGTTTATGAGGTATGACCAGATCAACAAAGAGCTCCCCCCCCCCCCCCATTTCATTAAAATAGTTCTAGAGGCCAGAAGAAGTAAAATGATCCACAAGAAAATAAAGAAACATTAGTATATCATTTTGTGTGGGATGAAAGTAATTTTCTACTTTGCTGTCCTTTTACTCATCTTGCAAAACCTCAAATGTATCTTGTGATCCTTCAGTAGAAGGAAATGAAAACAAAGGCGGACACACTGAAAATGTCCATTTTAATTATTTATGATTTTTTGGCCCAACTAAACTCCTTTTTATATAGTCTACAGCAGCTATTCTCAACCAATGGGCCGTGGGTGACCTCAGAGCACCACCTAATGGGCCACGGATGTACTACCAAATGGTTAGATCAAATTTACAGTAAATGTCTGAATGTGGTCAACAAGAGCAGACAGTTTGGTTGATAATGTCCACACTGAGCTGCCTCTTCCCTCCTAATTATGCTGCGTTAAATTGAAGCCTCATTTAGTTAAGTTGTCTCTTTCTATGTAAACAAAATTAATGTAACACAAATTCTTTAAGGCCACAAAGACAACAAGTAGAGTCCAAAGTCCTGCCCAACCTCCCTCGGAGAAACAAAGGAACCATAACAGTTTAAAACCTGATCTTAATGTTACAACAAGAAGATGATGCTGGTACGTATATAAAAACAAATTCCATGTGCTTCTGTGGTCATATGATGCAATCATAGCCGTTTACAGTGTATTTAACTTCTAGAGCTGCTGTAGTGAGTGGCTGGTGCCATTAGTCTCCCTGGTAAGATTGATTTATATAGCACCGCCTAAGAGCAAACATTACAGAGACCTTCACAATAAAAGATGTAAAAAACAGACAGAGTACTTCAAAATAAAGATTAATACAAAAGAGAGAAAGGAACAATAGACAAATTAAGCAAAATTAAGTCTATAAAGATCCTCCAAAGTGAGTATTTTTAAGTGTTCAATATGAAATTAATTTAAAAAAAATAAATATGATTTAATCAATAATTTGTAAAATAATTGAAGAATTTACCCAATTCATGAGCCTATTTTGAAATGTTTCTTTATCATCATTTATTTAATATTATTAGGTATAATAGTTATTTCATTAATATATATATATATATATTTTTTTTGTCATATTGACATTATCCCCAATAACTCACATTACTCCTGCCTCTTAGCCAGCAGGCTCAGCAACTGCTAAGACATTTAGCTAGCTCGCTGTTGCTAGCTAGCAAGAACAATGCAGAATGTCATTGAGTACGCTCAATGACAGTACCACCCCATCTAGCAGGCCCGATAGAGAACATGTCCAGCCTTGTTAAGCAAAGTGAATAATTGTTTACTGTGTGTCTGTGTTTTGTGCTAATCATTGTAGCATTATTATAATTGTTCTGGCTAACAGGTGCTAGCTGCTTCAATCTATGAGCAGTTGCTGAGCTTGCTTGGGGCATGTTATCATGAGAGGTGTGAGGGCAGTGGCAGAAATGAAAGGGTCATGAAGCAGACTTTCTGAAATAAATATTTAGAATAAGACATGCAGCTATAATTATTAATACTATGTATTGCTATGAGTGCTGCAGGAATGAGTCCTTAAAACCTGTAAATTAGTCAGCACTTTTGTGCTTTTATTCATTGACACAAACAAAGATTGCCAATGTTTTTCAAGTGTGACTCCGATCTCCTTCCTCGTCACTCTGGTCAGTCCTTCCCCAACAAGCTCAGACCAGCAGAGTATCAGTTGTCCGTCAGGGACTGCTGGACATGTAAGAGGGCAACTTTTTGCTAATGTAACATATCAGCCATAACAACTATTTTTTGGGGGGTGTTTTGGAGCCTTTGCCCTGCCTAAATCACTGAATGCCGCTTTAAGGAGGAGGAACTTTGAGAAACATTTGCAGGCGGAAGCATTAAATCATCGTTAGCTGAATGACGACTTGTCATAATGTGATGAAAAGCCCTTTGTGTACAAAGCAACAGTACAGTATGAGTAGTGCCAGCAGGTGTTACTGCATGTATTAAAACAAACAAAACAAGAAATGTTATTTTTCATTTTCACCAGGTACTTTTTACTTTTTCACGAACCTTAAAATACATTTTCTGTGAACTAAAATCAGTGTGTGACTATGCAAACAGGTAATGCCACGGATGATAAAACGCTTTTTTTCATGGGCATTTACAGTTAAAGAGCCTATAGGTGAACTGAAGTCTTGGATTTGTTGTGTTGCCTTTGTGGTTTGACTTGTGGACCGTGTGTATCAGCCTACCATTGAAGGGCATCGCCGCTGGATCCTGTGCTTCACACCGCCGCCCAAGACAATTGTAATTGATTTAAAAGACGTATAAAACAGATACCAGAATGCTAATGTGCAGAGCCAGACCTTTCTACAGCGCTGTTGAAATAGGTCACACAGCGTTGATCACATTGCAGAGCACATTTTGGGAGAGCTGGTCTCTGCGTTTGCCTTCTGTCGGATGCACTCTGGATGATTGGAAAAAAAACAAGGAGACATCATGCACCTTTACCTTCCAGATACCAGGAAATAGACGAACGACGTTCAGAAGAAATATAAAAAGTGAAGAATTAGTCATTGTAGCTTCAGCTGAGGACCGGTACATGCTAGGTGACGCAAAAGTATTACAGAAAGCAAAACAAAAAAAGCCCTTGTGTGGCTCTGTATGGACGTGACACTTCTACAAGAATACAAACCAGGGTGCAGTTTCATGTGCTCACCTGCCAAGTCTGTCCGTGAGATTTCCACCAGCCCCTCATAGAGGCCCTTGATCGGGTTCTCCCCCGCCATCACGACTCCATGGAACCAGATCAGCAGCATTCGGTGGCCATGCTCTTTGAAGCTTTTCATACCTAGAGGGTTCAGTTCAGAATTACCATATATCTATATAAAGTCCGAGTTGTGGTGGGTGAAAACTGAAAAGCCACGTGACCCAAGACCACCAGTATTGAGAGAGTGATATTTAAGCAGAGCAAGCAAAACCAAAATGAATCCTCATCTGAAACCAACTCAGTGCCACTGCACAAATTGTTGCCCCTGAGCTGGAAACGATATACTTGATTGTCAAACCATTTTCAAGAGGTCGGCGCAGCTCACCGGTCCACTGTTGTTCTAAAGCTCGTATCTGTGCGTTGCTGAAGTCCCAGTGCTGCGCCAGGATCTTCCACTCGCCACGGCAGAGGTGCTTGGTCGCCAGGCTCCACAGGACGGACCGGAGGTGCTGGGTCTCTGGCTGGTGATCCTGCTTGAAGCTAAGCGGTCTCCCCACCCAGGAGTCCTGCTCGCTGCCCATCTGATCCTGAAGTTGTTCATACAAAGTGTGCATGTAGGTATAAGATGAGATAAAATAGAACTTTATTAATCCTGAAGGAGATTCTTGTGTCAGAGTTTCATCAAAGGATTACAACAGAAGAAAAGCCCCCAAAAAAACAACAGAATAACAATTATTAAAAGAAGTAATACAAAATAAAATACAATAGCAATAAGAGTAAGGTAAATAAATAGTCATTAAAAAAAACTAAATAGAAAAAGTTAATTAAAACAACAAAGAGTAAAAATACAAAATGTATAAGAAGTGATACTAACACCAGAGCCTAAGTTAACTGAGGTAATAAATTAAGAGAGAAATACTCTCATATGCAATCTCACTTTTTGTTGCAACCGGAGTTGCCCCCTACTGGTCATATGTAAGAATGCAAGTTTTAGACAATGCATTGGCTTCACTTTTCAGAACCAGAGGTTGTCGCCTGGCCCCAACTGAACGGAGAGTTGCGGTTTGTTTCATAGTTTAGTCGAAAAAACTAAAATACAGAAATACCAAGCAAAAAAACGAGATAACCAAATTCAAATGACGAGCCAATTTAGTTTTTTGCAAATCCTTCTTTTGTTTTTTCTTTTCAAGAGAGACGCAAAGCAAGGCAGGCGACCCGGAAGTACAAGTATGTCAAAGCCAAAGCAATAGAAGGATCGTAGGCAAGTAATACAGTTTAATCAACATCATTTTTACCCAGGTGATCCAGAAGTTTATAAGTTGCTTAGAACACTGAATGGTTATCGTTATAATTACTGATTCATATTCATAATGGTCATCTACTTAAATGAGTAAATATATGACAAAAGACGCATAAGAATATTAAATAAACCAAAAAAACATAAATTTTTAGAAGAGAAAGTATTTGTTTTCTGTTGAGCCACTGCAGGTTTCAGATGCGATGGGGATAAACTCACCTTCTCCCATTTATAGAAACGGTCAGCTTTGATGATCATGTCGACCAGGATGACGTGGTTTCCTCTGGCTGCCACCTCCAGACACCTTTTCCCCTGCTGAGTTGATCATACAGTCGGTAAAACACAGTGTGTGTTGGACGTACGTTACTCGATGCGATTGATATAACAGAACTAGCAGGGAAATATAACCTACAGTTCTAAATTTCAATATTATAGTGTGATTATCAATCTATCAATTCTGTGTTTAAATGTTCTATCAAATGTAAAACAATTAATAGTGACAGTCAATAAACCCACATATGGCACATAACAGTGGTGGATTGTAAAAAAAAATGTAACTTAAATACTTTAAGTAGAAACTTGAGCTACTTGCACTTTACTTAAATATGTCCATGTCATCCTACTATGCAACAACCCATAAGTATATCAAGTAACCAACCTCAGTCCTGATCACGACTCCCAAATATTCATTTTCAGAATTTTAAATCACAGATTAATGGGATTCAATGGGCCATTTCTTTCCGTAATGGTCTGAGTGTCTTTATTTTGGGTACACTGTTTATTATAGTCGTATTATAGGAGCTGAGGTTGAACTGCCTCTTTCTCAAAATGTATTCAATAGTTATTAACAAAAACTAAATGATAAAACATTTGAAAAGCAAAAGATGCTGAGGGATGAGGGATTTGCTTTTCCATTGCTACATTATCTATATATATATATATATATATATATATATTTACTTCTGTAAATGATCGGAATACTTCCTCCACTATTACATGGAAAGAGAATAGCGAGAATGTTGTTTCCATCAATTACAATAAAAAGTAGAGAAAGAACAAAAGCAGCAAATCACAACATCAGAGGAGCTTCGTTCTGTCCTGGGTGACGCCGTGTGCCGTGCGGTACCTTGTCGGTCAGATTGAGGTCAACGCCAGAGATCAGCATCATCTCAGCCAGGCCCTGCCAGCCGTGCTCTGCCGCGATGTGCAAAGCAGTCTGTTGTCTCTGCGAACCACATGGCGGAAATGTGAAGTTATTGCACCGTAGCCGCTGTGTCGTTTCTTTTGGGAACCATCGCCCACTGTGACCTACGCATTCTTATTGCATTGAACGTGGAGATGCGGAGGTTCTGCGCAGCCGGCTACTTTTATGTTCATCCGTGTGTTCAGCAGCTGTGGAGGTACTCACACTGTCCGTGATGTCCAGGTCGCAGTCGGCATCGATGAGCAGCCGTAAAACCTTGGTGTGGTTGTTGAACACAGCCAAGTGGAGCGCTGTGTTGTGTTGCTGTTTTCAAACACAGAGAAGGATGCAGAAGAAGAAGAAAAAAAACAGTAAAAAATCCACAGTAACTGAAATATTATATATACCGACAGAATAACTATGCAAAATAAATGAATTAAATACATAAATAAAATATAGATATTATTGCACAGTGCATTTATACTGCACAGGTTTTTAAGTGTTTTGTGGTCTACTGGGACAGCAGGAAGGAAGGATATATTGCCTTTATAAAATGTTTTCCTCTTGACTCTGAACATAGATATTTAGTTTCAAAGATCAAACAAATTGTTCTTTTGTCGTGTGGGAAAGCAGACCGTAACATTAAAAAAATGTTGGACCCAAATGCTCAAATTATACCCTAAATCGATACCGTGGGTTTAAAAAATAAATATTAAACTGGCAAAACTTTAGCCCCTGTCCAGTTGTCCCGAACGGGGATATTAACTAGCGTCTTCTACATCCTATGAACCAAGACATGCGCCACATGGGAGCGGCCGTTACTTACATTGTCTACAGCGTCTCTGTTGATTCCGGCCTCCAGCAGCAAACTGGCTTCCCGGTCAAAGCCATGCAGAGCCACGTAATGGAGAGCATTCATATTCTTCTGCATACAGAAAAAACAAGGATTTGATCTTGTGTTGAGATAAAAAATTTTTTTTTGGAATCTTGTTTTTATTGCAAGTGATTTATGACATGGAATGGACAAACCATACATTCGTTTGTGCGTTGGCATTGCAGCCGGACTCCAGCAGCAGTTTGACACATTCGTAGTGACCTCCATCAGCTGCCAGGTGCAATGCAGTGAGACCGTCCTGAAAGCACAACAGGTACATTGAGGATAGCACTATGCTGCTTTGTTCATGACGGGGTGTTTAATATTGTATTTACACTTAACTATCAGGTTTGAGCCATTGAACTCAGATATTAGAGCATCTTTTTGTTAAATTGACAATGGTTAATGTCTTTACTGGAGTAGTCTCTGACCTGGAGATATCTGAAGATTATTAAGGTTACATGTTTTAAAGGTGTTTAAAAGATTCTAAGCACTATCCCCCTTTGTGTGGCCAAAGCCTCAACCACATATCAATAACAGATTGCTCAAACTCTGCATCGTAAAGCACACATTGTGTGTGTGTTTGTGTGTGTGTGTGCGTGTGTGTGTGTGTGTGTGTGTGTGTGTGTATATATATATATATATATATATACATACATACATATGTTTTGCCTCGAGAAGCATGCGCTCACTAAATGCGGGACTACTCATAGTTCCTAGACTCTTAACAATTAGGATGGGAGCCAGAGCCTTCAGTTATCAAGCTCCTCTTTTATGGAACCAGCTTCCACTTTCAGTCCAGGAGGCAGACACAGTCACCTCATTTAAGAATAGACTTAAGACTTTCCTGTCTAATAGTGCTTATAGTTAGGGCTGAATCAGGTTTGCCCTGGTCCAGCCCCTTGATATGCTGCTATAGGCTTATAGGCTGCTGGGGGATGTTTAAGGATACACTGAGCACCTATTTTCTCTTCTCTCTCTACTTATGGATGAATTTACATCTCTTTATTGCACCTTACTAACTCTACTTCCTCCCCGGAGTCTTTGTGACTTCACGTTTCATAGGGTCCATTGGACTTGGCTGTGTCTGATGCCTCCTACGTTGGTTATTTTTGGGGAGTTTTTCTTGATTCGATGTGAGCTCCTGGGACAGGAATGTTGTACAGATTGTAAAGCCCTCTGAGGCAAATTTGTAATTTGTGATATTGGGCTATACAAAATAAACTGAATTGAATTTAATATATATATATATATATATATATATATATATATATATATATATATCTTGTATGCTTCTCGAGGCAAAACCTTTTTTATTTTTTCAAAAGATTTATTTTTACTTACATTTTATTTCTCTACAGCATCAAATTTCTGTAAGAAAACACTTTTCACTGAAGTTTAACAATATAAAAGTACAACTGCTGCCAATTATGCACCACAGCCCCTCTAATTAAGAAACACAAATTGGGCCTTGTAAGTACGCAGCCCAGTCCAGTCCACTCACTATATTTCTCTCGTCGACGCCGACTCCAGTCTCCACCATCTTCTGCAGGACCTCTGTGTTCCCGCACTTGGCTGCCAGATGCACGGCTGTGTTTTCTTCCTGGAGTCCAGACACAACAGCACATTACAGCCAGTCACCAGCTCTGAGACAACTTCCTCCACACCACCAAAACATGTCACAGGGGCCGGCAACACCTCGCTGGGGTTCTGGTCTAACCCAGAAAGGGGGAAGTTTATTAACACGCCGGCCTCGTCAGTGCGTTGGTGTTGAAATCGCCACATGAACCAATAAGGTCATACCTTTTGCAATGTGAGTTTTATATTACGTAACATGCTGAGGCAAAAGGTATAGGTCGTTTGTTCAGGGTGCATGGAGCAATTAAACTCACCTGGAAGAAAAATATTACATATTTTTATGCAATATTAAACAATTGTGCGCTTCAGCCTCTTATGGCCTAAAACTAGTATTACAACAACAAACACTTTTTTTGTACCTAGTTTTACAACAACAAACATTTTTATAATTTTTCATCTGTTTTTATAGATGGAAAACATTTTCATGTTGAATTTCTTTCATGTCCCATTAAAAAGTAACATTATGCAAAAAAGAGTTATCTATTTATTTATTATTGAACACGTTGGAGCTTTAGGTTTCTATTATAACCACAAAATAAATAGTGTAATATAAATATCACAGAAAAAAAATCAAACTTATGGAATGTAGGTTGTTACCATGTATTGTGTGGTACACAATACATGGTAACAACCAACTGTACATGTACACACACACACACACATATATATATATATATATAAATGAATATATTGTGGCCCTGCCCAGTGTACACAGGATTTGAGGTCAGAACACATCCTGCTACAAGTTTGGTTGTTTAAAGATGGCTTTAACAGCCTCACAAATCAAATATTGAAATATAAAATAGAATTTGTTTTCTTTCCAACAGCTTCTGTGTGCTCGTTTGCAAGAGAACAATCACTGTGTGTGTGTGTGTCTCACTACCTTGTCCTTCAAACCATGCGTGCAGCCCATTCCAATCAGAAACTCCACCACTTCAAATTGTCCATGTTCAGCAGCCAGGTGAAGAGCCGTCTTCCCTGACTGGTCACGAGAAAAACATGCAGCAGGTCACACACTCAGGAAATACAATTTCCCCAACAGCCGTCTGTAAATTTAAAATAGTGCCAAGCAAGGAGTCACCCTGTCAACTCTGTCGAGGCGGACGCCTTCCAGGTCCTCCATGATGAACTCCAATACTCGGATGTGGCCTCGCTGGGCAGCACAGTGCAGCATGCTTAGACCATCCTAACACACACACACACACACACACGCACACACAGTCAATATCGTTAGTTCCATCATCCGCGGTGATGATGGAACTAAGGAAACCTTACTTTGTTTTCACAGTTGAGCTTCGCCCCACAGGACACCAGGATCTGCAGGACCTTTAGGTGACCGAACCAGGAGGCGAGAAGCAGAGCGTTCATGCCAAACTGTAGACAACAAAAACAAAAAGTGTTCTCAAACAGTGACGCTCTGACAGCATGTAAAGTAGCACTCTCCGTATTGGCCTCGGTCTGTCTCTGTCCTGCTGTGCGGTTCCTAAATGAGATAACTTGACCTGAGTGTTGTCTATTTTATGCTCCTCTCACAGTGTCCTCCTTTGAGGTCAGAATAAAGGGAGACCATCGCTTTGTTATATTAAACACATGCTCTGGTTTTTGTTTGGGATGTTCTACGAAAAAAAGATCACCCTTTATAAAGCTGCCGTCCCACAGTTCTCCGCTTCAGCGACGAGGTGGTCACACCTAAATTACTTTCTTTCCCCCGTTTGTTTAATCGAATATTGATAAGACCCAACGACAAATAATTTTATCTTTGATCAAATACATTAACGTGAGCAGAAAGGTCAGTGATGCTTTTTGCATTTGATCGATGACCAAAAAGAAATCAATGTTTATTTTATTTAAGAAGGATGCGCATTGATCACTTGAGTCCATCATGTCAATGTGCCAGATATAACCATGCCAGCTTATTTCCTTCTGCAGGACCTGACCAGGTTTATAGTTTATGGCTTCACCCTAAATCTGACACACTGCTAAAAAATATAATATATATATTAATACAACTTGTGGGAAGATTGTCATTGAAAACAAAAAACAAATCCCCTTTTACATTATTATATTGAGTTACAGCCTGGAATCTGGAATACAATATGAGAAATGACCTCTATGTTCTTATAAAGGTTTACATAGTTTGTCACATAGTTTGTGACATGCTTTTAGAATCAACTTTGTCCTTGATATTTGTTGTATGTAAAAGATATTTAAAAAGTGTCAGCTGTTAGTGCAGCAAATGTAAGCACTACGGTTAAGACCATTATTATGAGCATGTACGTACAGTGTCCCTCTCATCAACGTCGGTGTCGTGGTCCAGCAGGAGACGGAGAGCCTGTTCGTTCCCGGCTCCCGCTGCCCAGTGCAGCGCTTTGCGGTTGAGCTGAGACGGGCAGAGAGAGAGAGAGAGAGAGAGAGAGAGAGAGAGAGACGCGTGACTGTGTGATGCTCACGAGCTCTCAAACGCTGGCCATTCAAGCCCATTGGTGGTTAACACCACCGGATCAATAACGCCTCAGCTGACATCTTAGCTCATCACTCAGTCCAGTTGAGGGTCTCAGTGAATGTGCATGCACAACACCAGGGACCTGGAACTGGCTCATCTAAATGTGCCGTTGGGTTATGTGATGTGCTTTTTCTGCCACGACATGTTAAAAGTCTCTGCTGTGAAAAGAGGCATCACCGGATATCTCTAATAAAAAGAAATAGACTGCAGTTCACTATAGTGCTCTCTCCATCCTGAGTTTGTAACACATATGGTGGTCAGACACCGTCGTACCAAAAACTTTCATTGGCATGCCTCACTTCCATTTTCTTTGCAAGTGTCTGTGTCGCCTTGATTACCGTCATCGGTTTCACCTCGGCTTTTCTTCACTATCAGAAAACGCTTTCATTGCCAAGTACATTCCACATAAGAGGAATGTGGCTTGGTGATTGATGGGTGCGTGACAATAAAGGAATCGTGCAACAGTAAAAGACATCATTCAAAAATAGAAAATGTACAATAAAATAAAGTGAGTTGTGCAAAGGTGTGTAACTGTAAGTGTCCGAGTCGGTGACAGGGTGTAGACTGTGAATTATTTTAATAAGCCAACAACTGGCGAGAACCCCATCAGCGGGCTCACTTTATTTTTGGCCTTGACGTCCACACCCTTCCTGATCAGCTCCTGCATTTTGTCCGGCTCGTTCCTCTTTGCAGCGTCATGGAACTCCTTTTCTGACCAAAGCACTAGATGACAGACAAAGATGGTTATCAAGTGCGGTCTGCAGGCCGGCAACAAATACATAAAATAAAATAAAAAACACAGTTGATTTGCAATGTATACGATGTCTAAGACTCGTGTTATTAACCCTGTACATGAGTGGCTGTGGTAGTGTGAGTAAGCACTGGACATGTGGGTGTAGTGCACGTAATTGGCAGATCAATACATACAGTATTAGTAGAGATGTGAAAGCCACTGCATGCTGGGAATTCTTTTGCACAGACTCTTGATAATCAGAGGTAATCAGTCTGTGAAACATCCCGTATGTGATGTGTTCAACGAGGTGGTAAATCACGGGATTCCTGAAACGTGCAGTCGGACGCTCGCCTTTCAACGCGGAGAGAGAGAAGGCACTTTTAAGAAGAAGAAAAAACGGTCATTCGTGGCAATAATTCGCCCAATTCTTGGAGCAAAGTGACAGCGTGTGACTTTGGAAAGGTAACGGAACACGAGTGTTCAGCAAGTAGCGTTAGCGTCCGCCGCCCTGCTCGAGAAAACGGATATTCCCATCGTGAACCACGGCACAGGGTGGACTCGGTGTTCCTGTGCGGTTGTTCAAAAGTAGCCCGTATAACGAGCACGCCTCGCCGCTGCTGACAGATGACAGTCGGTCGCTCCCCCCGTTCCTACTCACAGATATCATCCTCCGACACCAGGCCGTCCTCCATCTTTGCGGGGTTTTAACTCTTTGCCCTCAGCTCTCTCTCATCGTGGTGCCGTTAGTATTTCTTATCCTCTTTTTTTTCTTCAGGAGATGAAAAGAAGGTTGGACGATATGCTGTAGTTATATTTCTGTCAAGCCACACAGGAATACTGTGAGAGTACAACTTCCGGTGACGACTTTCAAAATAGAATTTAAGTTATTGTATAGTCAATGTTGATCCGGTGCTGTCCTAAAGAATAATATTCTGTTTAGATATCACAATTAAAAGGATGTAACGCACATAAATGCAGCAAACATGTTGCTTGGAAAATTACTGTTTGAACAAAACAAACACGTTATTGATTATTCAGATTTGTTGTGAATTTCCTGACAATTTTACTGCTAAAGCATTGTTTCAACATCACGTAAATAACTATTTAAGTGGGCAGACATTTTGAAAACAGATCTTTCTGAAGGGAAACCACAAAGTAAATCAGAATAGATTAAAGACACACAGCATAAATGGATAGTTTCCCTTTCTTTATTTGGGCAATAGTAAATTGTATCAAAATAGTACAATAGCTAAGGTTAGAACATTTTCTTGCATACTCTGAAAGGCATGACATATTTGAAATAGTCTTAAACACTACCATCACATCTTTCTATTATCAAATAATTGGACACAAATAGGGGGAATGCTCATTCATGATTCAAATGAATGTGAAAATAAACTGTAACGGGTTAGTGAGAGCCAAAGTGGCTGCTCCAAGCTCTTTGTTTGGTGTTATGTGCAATATCAGTATGGAAACATTATCAATAATAAAACTGGAATCAGTTTGGATTACCAGTACTTAATTTTGCTTTAATCACATGATTAGGCTGAAAATATTAATTCCAGAAAACTCCTGAGCTAGGTTGGTACATCTTTCCTCATGTAACAATGAACAGCACATGCTGTAATTAAAGCATTATGTATGTACAATATGAATCCCTAATAAACTGCCAGCATAAACATGGTATCTGAAAATAGGAGAAAAAGCCTATTTAATCCACAAAGAAGAGTAAACTATTAAAACAATTGTGTAATTTCGTATTAACACTTTTTAGTACTTTTTTTTGTTTTTGCATGTTCACAATGTATTGACAGTGCTACTTTGTCATATTATTAATTCTCTAATTCATTTTCAAGTACTTGTTCTCGAAAATGTCAGATATTTCACATTAAAAGCAACAAATGATATGTACACAGTAGAGCGTCAAGCAGAGAAAGTTAAACTAGAAATAATTGCACTTAGTTAATTATGAGCGAACTGTTGCATGTGCAGATCAAAAATGAGTCATGCTCCCCAGGTTTCAGTCAATAGCGTGCTGCAAGAACAAGTCCTCGTCTCCACATGTTGATCGATGTCTCCGTTTAAAGTGCAGAACTTTTGTCTCCCCCGTCTGGTATCGAGAGAAATTACATAAACACCGTTGACGCTGCTTATGACTTAGGCTCTGCCTGGTGAGATCTCCGCATCTCTCCCGCCCCCAGGAGTGTTTGTCCTCTACGTTGAGGGCTTTCTATTTTTTTACTTTAATGTCGAGATGAATTGAAAAACGCCTATTTTACTATGTATGCAAAACAATTACAAGAAAATCAATTTCCTTATATTTTTATATCAAAATCCACTCAGCTTTTCCTTCTGTGAAACAAAAGTTGCATGTGCTTACATAAGCCACGAACGTCTCGGATGTTGCAGTTTACATTAGAGTGGACAAACACCCTGTTGAATCTATTTTTTTAGTTTTGGAAAGGCAATAACAAATCTCACTTCAGCCTTGTGCAAATCATACATTAGGCTATGTGGAGAAATCCAAAGCTCGACAGGCTTGCTGTGCCTATTAAAGGTTGCTAAGCTAAGAATGGACAATCCCTGTGCAGGAGAAGGGTTACGCGAATTGGTCAATTCAATCTGCTGTGACTGACATTCACCAGCTCTTCCTGTTGCTCAAGTTGTTTGCAATTTTCAGTTTTTTGACTTCTTTTAGGACATAGTCGGCCTTCTTCAGCTTCTCCATGGCTTTGGCCAGCAGATCCTCTGTCTTGCCCTCCCTGTCACCTTCCCCCTGCGCCTGGGACACTTTGCTCAGGAGCTCCCTCGTCTTCTCCATCTCAAGCGCCACTTCAGTCTCGAGTTTCATGACGACGTCACCACCGGCTACAGCGCTGGTATGCTGTCCCGCCTCAACACAGACTGAAGAGTCAGACAGCAGATCTCCAATGGAGGCTGATCTGGCCTTGGTTGAGGGCTTGAGAGGCGGAGTGGGCCCCGAGCGCCGACAGGGGAAGACCTTTGGTCTGACCTGAGGCTTGGGTGGGGCCTTTGTTGGCCTTGAACTAACGGGGATCTGAATGTCGCCCTCGCTGGTGTCAAACACATCTAGACCGGGGTGGCTTCCTCTCAACGCAGCCGTGGACACCGCCAGTGTGTCTTCGTTCCCAGAGCCCTCGCTGTCCACGTCTGAGTGCTGACCGCTGTCTACAGATTTCTCCTCCGTCTTCTTTTTCTTCTCCCCGGGCAAGTGACAGAGCAGCGGACTCAGGCTGAGGCTGTCGCTGACTGGGTCGTTCAAATAGACAAGTACCGAGCGGACTTCGCTCTTGGCTAGTGCCTCTTCTGCTCGAGGAGAACTGGCTGAGGTATCCAAGCCTGTTGGCAGTAACGCAGTAGGGTCCTGTCCCTCATAAATCTGCATTATAGTTGCATTATCGCCTGTGTCTTGTGTGTCGGGCTTAGCGGGTTTCTCAGGCTTTTTCTTGTGGAGCAGAAGAGGGCTGGGGCTACTCCCGAGTGTCTCTGTGGGTATTTGTGGCTCATTGTCGCATGCTTTGCTTTCGTCACTACCCATAGTCTCCTCTGATTCCCCTTCAGAAACCTGTCCTTCTGCGTCGGGACTCTCCTCTCCGACACTAGGTGGAGCTTCTTTCGATATCGACTGGTCTACCTCATCTGTTTCCTCAGTTGTTTCTGCTGCCTCCTCCTTACCGCCTTCTTCCTTCCCCATATTCTCGTCAGCCGTGCTTGGAGCCTCTTGGTCTGACTCCACAGCAGGATTGGAAGGTTTCTTCTCTTTGGATGGAGGGGTTGGAGGGTGGGAGTTTGGCCTGGACTGTGAGGCCTCTGCAAGGTTGCTTAAGGAGTCGCTGGAGCTGGGTTTGTTGGGAGGGGTTGGCGGTGGACCTGTTTTTTTCCTGGCATCGGGACTCTTCTCAACGTTCTCAACTTTGACCTCTTCTGTGGTGTCCTCAACATGTGAAGCACACGGCTTGGCTTCTTTAACCTTAAAAACATTAAATATCATTTTAGAGACCATTTTATGCAAACGGAAAGACATACTCAAATATTTCTGCATTGTATGATATAGGTTATATAGCACTATACAGACCTTTTTCACTGGGTCATCATCCTTGTCTGGTTGATCCTCAAGTGTTGAACAAGATTTTGACTCTTTGGTCGGGGGCATGGGAGGTTTGAAGACTTTTCTCTGGGGACTGACCTGTGGCTCAGTCGGAGCCTCCTCCTCAGCAGTCTGTTTCTCTGCAGATTCACTGGCATTGGACGGAGGAGTTGGGGCTTTGATTGCCTCTTTCAGGGTTTCAGTGCCATCAATAGGGGCATGATGGGTCCCATTAGGCATTATGGCATTCTCAAGATCGAGATCCAAACGCAAAATTCCATCAGATGACACATCAGCTACCTAGAGGGCAAAAATAGACATGTAATTGAATTCAAAGCCAATATACCATACATTTACAAATAAAAGCTCAACCAAAATAAGTGCTCGTTGGGAGTCATGTCATACTCACCAGTCTGCTGTTTTGGCTTTATAATTTTAACCAGAAGACTGTTTTCATTCACAAATTCACCTCTACATTTTTTCAGTGTTAAGCCGCTGTCATTGAAACTCGGCACTGGTATTTCATATTAGCAGCTCTCTTGTCCTTGTACATAGCCCCACCACTTCTGTATAGTGTTTTCTTCTATATATTTTTTTTCTTCTTTTTTTTCTTCTTCTTATTATAATGTTATTTCTGAAACGTTGACTCGTAGAGCCCTGCACAAGAGTTCCAATGTGTCTGGACTGTTGATCCAGGCACACATGGCAAATAAAAACTTTGAATTCTTGAATCCTTCATATTGAAATGGAGGGGATTATATACGCTCAGAAATCAGTACAAGTGATTTAATTAGCGATTAACAAAAATATTTCTGTTAAAAAGCAATGGAAATAATGTGTTTTATCAAGAATTGATCAAGACAACTGATACACATATAGTGTAGAGTTTGTGTTAACAGCAAACAGTAACAAAAGCAAATAAAAAGTAAAGCAGATCAGGACAGAAGGTTGATTTCCTAAAATGATGTAACAATCACTGTAATTAATATTAGGATTAAAGGAGTCTTTTTGGAACCCAAAATATTATACTTCACGTGAGCTTTGAAAATATCAACATAAACAATTTAAATGACGCTCTTATCCAGAGCTACTTACACACACTGAAATTCAAATCATATTCACTGTAGCGCCAGAGCTAACCATATAGGGACAGGGATGTGTACAGATTGTAAAGCCCTCTGAGGCAAATTTGTAATTTGTGATATTGGGCTATACAAAATAAACTAAATTGAATAGTGCCCTGTTACACACACACACAAAAGCACTCCCACATTCACACAAACCTCTTTCATGTGTATCCTGGTCGGTGGCCGCCGGTTCCGGTTCCCTTTGGGCCTCGTTCGAGTAACATGCTCTAAATTAATACTTTCATCAACTGTCACCTGTGAAAACATTACGCTTATTGTTTTGCATTTCTCAGCTCAGCGTGTGTAAAAACTCAGTGTCGATGTCATTGACTGACATTAAGAGATGCTTACCTCATCGAAGATTTTGTTCTTTGCTCGATTGATGCCATCAATCAGCGCTTTAATCCAGGCCTCCTTCTCCTCTGCCGTCTGAGCTTGGAACTTCACATCATGGACCTGTCCGTCACATAAAGCGGAGACAAGACCCGTGTCAGCTATACAGAATCAACATTTCAAAATAAGGTTGATGATCAAAGGTAAAACTTGTGCTGGTTGTGAGACACCCGTTCTGCTTTAAGAAAAATCTGTCTGGCACCATTCAGCCATTTAGAGCCCGGGTTGAGGAGGGTTACCCCGGAGAAACCAAGTGGCAGCCAAGTAGCTGTTCGCATCCCGATCAGGCCCTCTCACTTCATTCACGCTGACCCCAATAGACTACAGACTGCCGACGAATTCAGGAACTCTGAGTTTACCAAATAGGGTGTTGTTGTAAAATGTGGAATGATGGCAAAACAATCTTTTGTAACAATGTTTCCCTTTTTTTCTTTTTACTTCCCTATCTTCAGAAAATTGCAGCGACATTGCACACCAAAACAATGGGTTTAGTCTCAGCTATAATAAGGCTGGAAAGAAAAGAATACATGGTATCTACATTGCACGACTAAGGGTAAAAAAACTCCACAGGTTGTCTTTCATTTCTTTTCTATATCGGGGTTATTGGAATCTTATTTTTTTATCATCACATAACACCTAAATAATTCTACTACTATAAGCAAAACAACCCCACTACAAGTTGTAGAGCCACAGACAGAAAGTGGTGGTGTTTCAAAGAGCGTAAGCAGCAGTATGGCTCTGTTCACACTGAGTCCCCCCTCAGCCTGGTCACTGCGTACAGACTGGGGGGGAAAAGTGACACACATGCACAAGAGAGCCATACTGTGTGTTTGTGAAGTAAATGTAAACCTCACTCTCTCTGTCAAACACACACATACACATAAATGAGCTGTCCACAATGCAGCACCTCCCAGTGATGGAGTTGGAAAAGTCTTCACTCACTTCTTTTTACAGCGAAATTCACTACTTGTATGTTAGATTTTGTAATGGTGAATTTATTATTATAGGTTACTTTTTTTTGCAATTTGAAAAACCACAGGAAATAATGGAGAGAGAGAGATACAAAAAAGGTTCCGCGCTGAACTCAAACCAGGGACATTTTTGTGGTTGTGATTTTTGTTTGTACTTCCATATCTTCAGAATATTGCAGTGACAATGCACACCAAAACAATGGGTTTAGTCTCAGCTATAATAAGGCTGGAAAGAAAAGAATAAATAGTATCTGCATTGTACGACTAAGGGTAAAAAACACAGGTTGTCTTTTTATCATCACATAACACCTAAAGAATTTAGAATTTAGTCTTGGCTATAATAAACCTGGACCCTAATTTTCCATGTTTTTGTGTCAAACTGACTTATAGGGACTGCAGCTGACACCATCAATGTACGTCCAGTGAACGTACTTGTTTTTGCACAGTCAGACTGGTATTCATTATATGTGTTATGGAAAGAGTCTCGTTCTGAGGTTACGTATTGCTGTAAGATCTACAGCGGAAAACATGACATCCCTGTTGGAGAAACCCAGGCAGCTTCTTGCTTTGGAAAAACACTACAAAAAACATAGTTTAGTGGTATTTAAATGATTAAGAAAACAGTGGTTAAGGTGCATTTCCAGATTGATGAAACACTTTGCAGCGCTTTTTTAACCAAAGTGTTTGTATTGACTCATCAGTGCTGACAAAAGTGTTTCAGTCAAAAACATTCACTCATTTAGCCTGGTTTAGGTGTAAATATAAAATAGCTGTTTATTGTCTATTTTATGATTCTCTGTTCACCGTGAAGGCATGCAAGACATTTTTTTGTGTATCTCTTACCATTTACACCAAATTCTATTCTCACCCAAAGCATCTCCTAGCTCACCTTGTTTCCAGGCTTAGGTGATCGAATTAGTACCAGTCTGTGCTTCTTCTTAAAGGGGCTCTTTAATTCGTGACATTTATCATAGTTTTCCAGGTCCAGCCTCTCTAAGCAGTTCTGCCGGTTCTGCAACACAAGATTATGGGCAAATGAGTTCTTCCAATGACAGGATAAAGAGGACTGTTTTGCCTTAACAGTTGTGTGACCGGGAGCTTTCTGTGATTTAATAACAGCAGGATAGAGTATGACTTGTCTACAGTTACACGATTCAGTTCAGAAATATTGTTGCATATTTGTGAAAGTGCAGCATGAGGAGGAAGAAAAACCTTTCAGCAGAAATGGTAGCGTACCTCATTTTCATAGACCACAATCTCTGTCTTCTCCACATGGACGAATCGGTCCTTGTAGCTTGCCAACAGCCTGCCAGGGGCCTTCTTCACCCAGCCAGCCTTACCCAGGAACTTTGGCTCTTTACTCTGGGCTGGGTCCTCTTTTGCACCCTGCAATGATAAGAGGAAGGAAATCACACTCAGAACACACACAGCACAAATAGATATGCCTATGAAATGAAAAAAAGAACGAATATGAAGTTAATATGGCTATGACATGAATCACGATGAAAATAGATTAGCCAATAAATGTAATATCAATATGTAAATGAGTCAACTTAGTTTAATAAGTAAATAAATAAAAAAATTTCATTATATATTTCCCAGCTTTTGAAATTTCCATCTATTTTATTAAAGAGAATGGGAAACGTGGTTATCTCGTAGATTTTGACCCATGCGACAGGACAAGCTGGTTGGACCATCCAGCTGACATATTCAGGTACAGCCGCTAACTGAAAGTCCGACTGGCTGAAACAAACCTGTTTGAGCTTCAGGGCAAACATTTCATTTTGGGGCTCACATTGCCCCCCAAAAATTTCCGTAAAGGAATCAGATTAGAGAACCCCCATTAGAGAACATGCGCTGAAGCCTTTCAAAAGATGGGAAGCAAGCGATGGCTGTGTCACATCTGTTTACAAAATAGCCAGTAAACGGCAGTATCAGGTCATAGAATAATGAAGCAGCAGCAGATGCTGTAGGCGACACAAAACACACTCACTACTGCAACTGATAATGAAACTATGAGCAAATGATAAGGGACCTGAAACATTTTACATTCATAACTAAAGTGGCACAGATACAGTGCACGCTACTTACAAAAACAATGGCAGTGTGTTTTGGGTATGAAGTAGGGTACAAAAAAACACCTTTAAACACAGTCTAATTACAGAATAGAGTGTTGATAATATTCCCAGTTCAATTTAGCCACCATTGTCATCTATTGTAACTGATGGTGAATCCAAGCAGACTGCACTGTGGCCTCCAACCTCCATGAAATATGGACTGGTGTCTACATGTAGACTCGTGGGGTACGGGCCGTGTCAACCCAGAGGCTCCTCTTTTTTTTCATGCAGGTGTCTGAAGATATTCACAGCCTTTGTTTCTGTTGGAGAGACTTACACAGGATATCTATTTGTGTGTGTGTGGTGGTAGGAGGGGGGGATTAGAAACTGTTTTTCCACTTTCACTCTAACTGCGAATTTGTGTCTCAACGTACGGCAGTGCAGCTGCTGGAAAGAAAAGGAACGCCAGGCACGATGCAGAGACTGAGAGCTAGAAGAAAAAAAAGAAAGATAAGAAAATACTTTGCAGAACCACTTCAAAAATAGATAGAGTGCGAAGAGGAAACGCTTCGCCGCATGAAGACGACAAAGCGGCCTCGCTGTGCAGTCCAGAAAGGGGCACAGGGTGGCCTTGGCATGCCTCTGATGCGGGTGAACATGGTGACAAAATAACGATGGGACTGGATGGAAGACGTCAGCACTGCACTGATCAAACCCTTTGCATCAGAGCAGCAGTGGGCAGGGTTTCCATTACTCAGGCCTCAGCTGACTGTTATAGCTCCGCACTGCGATATAACACATAGTAGGTTCAGGGTCTCCAGTTTTGGACTAACACAGGAAGTTTGTTCTGCTCTGAGACACAGCATCTAACGAAAAAAAACTACTATTATCTATTATTCGCCCTATCTGCGGTGTGGTCAACCCGCCGACTGTCATCTTGCATTGTGCAGATTAAAAATAATACGCAGAAGTTATGAAGTTACAACATGCTAAAGTTAAGGTGCGACGAGCTGGGTCTCAAAAGAGGAAGAGAGAGCGGGGTGTTTTTTCGTGGAAGAGGCACACCTCAGCAGACATGTGTTTCAGATGAAGTATTAGGTCAGGGAGCATCTGGCACTCATTGATTTTCACGCTGACCTGCCCAACATGAAGTCACCACAAGCCTCACTGGAGCTCACACTTTAGCCCCGCTAACCCCTGGCAGCTCGGGCATATGGGGAAGACAGTGGAGCTGGACGAATACATTGTTATGCTGGTATGATTAACCCCTTATAAGGCTTAGATGAAACACAACTGGCCAATCGGTGAGGTCACCACTTCGGCCTGACAAAAGCTGCACTAACGAAAGCCTGTGAAAAAACAAACAATCAAGTTCTGATTCAGAATGTGTGACTTGGAATTGGTCAGATTAAAAAAGGCCCAACTCCACTGTGAAGATACACTTCCTGTGTTGTCCCAGCCAAATGTATTGCAATAAAAGACGGGAGTGTTTCCACGTGTAACTGCTGGCTGTCCACACCCTACAATAAGAATGTACTCGTTGCTCAGTGTTTCATTGGGATTCGAGCCAATCGCTGTGCACAACATGTGCATTCTAACACGCTTTCATATCAGAACTCTCCTGCTTACTTATATGTGTAAAGCTGCGACAATAAGGCCTCTGTTCTACATATCACACCACAGACCACAGGTGGTTCCAAAAGCTCTGATGTGTGTGCAGACACTCCGATAAACGCACCGACTGAAATAAAAATTCTGTTCTTTATTTTACTCTGACAAAGTATACTGTCGGTATGTATATCATTATAAATAAACATAAAAAAGACCCCCCAATGCTTCCTTTCGCTTATGATGCACTTATAGTGGTATTCTTTTAAACTAAAGTCAAAAGGGTCCTGGATTTACTCACTTATACTAACCAGACTGCAATCCTTGGACTCATCTTGAACTAAATAAAAAAGGGCAATGTGTTTCACATTATAGGCCCAATCAGTAACATCATCGGATGCTGGTGCAAGAATGTTTTCACAGATGAATTACTGAGGCAGGGAGGATATCTATTTTTATAATGCAGTCAAAGTGTGAACATTTATGCACACGAAGCACCCACGTTCTTCCTATCATAATGAAGTCTGACAACATAACCTCTGAACACTAATGGCTTCACAAGAACATTCATTCTGAAGTGACAAATATAAACAATGTGAAAATGACTACATTAAAAAATGCCTCTTATCCGCAAAAACAAAGGATAGTTTCCATAAGGGACACAATTAAAGATTATTTTGACTATTGATTGATCTCTCATTCTTTTTAACTATGACAAATGGAGCACAGCTCACTCTCAGTTAAACTAAACAATCATATCGTTGTGGTCAAACTTTAAAAGAACTGTTCTCCTTTGTGCCGTCAGTAGTCATTTAAGTAGCGTATCCACACATTGGAGACGCTATATATGTGTTGTATTTATCCTGTTGTTCATTTAACTAAGGTGTCATGCGTGAGTTTGTTAAGTTCTCCCAACAGATTAGTTTGACAGCTTCCTCAAACAACAGAGCCTAATCTGTCAAATGTAACTGTATTCATAAACATTTTCCAAAACCGGCCAATTACTCCATAACTCTGACTGAGGTAATCCACATAGAAGCTCCAAGATGGTGTAATGTTTTAAATCACAGCTATACCATTCGGGACCAAAATACGGCACCATAGTTGAAAAACACACCATTCTGACACCCTCATTTTGGGCTCTACGAAGGAGGGAAGGGCGTTTCTCCACTCCTTCTTCACAATTTGAAGAGGATTTATTAATCTATGAATCAAGAAACCAACCGACGGATTGCTCAATAGTGACAAGACTTATGATGTTTTTTTAACAGCACAATCTTTAACATCTGCTCCTCAGTGCACATCATTTTGGGTTCAGTGATAATAAATGCTTCTTACTGATACGAACTGATGAAGTCGTAGTTGTGTCCACAGGCTTATTACAACAACAGGGACTACAGAAGAAAGATGGTCTCTCTAATCCTGACATTGTTCGACAATAAACTCAATTTAACCGAGACTCAATGTTTCAATCTGAATTTCATGCCCATCCCAGCTGTGAAAAAGCTAAAACGGTCACCTGACATTGTCTATGTGGAGAGAAGAGCAGGACTTTTCTTCCAGAACACTGAAATCAGTCTTCCCCCTTTGCAACTCTGTATATTGTATATATATATAGCCGAGAACGCAGATGGACAGAGATCAGGCGGCACCCTCCGGTTCTGCCGAGACATGAGTTTATGGACTCAATCTCTAGTTTTAAGTCTTCTTCAATACAGCATGATGTTCATTTAGTAAATGATGGTCCATTTAGAGTCCAATAGACCATAAAGCAGGGTATGCTTTAGGGCGGGCCAACTGTAATTGACAGGTCGCTGCCGCTACCAGAGCCCCCCTTGTGCAATGAGGGAAAAAAATGTCTTCCAAAAGAACATTTCCCTCATCTTTTCGTCTTTTGAGGACTTTTTGTTGGTCAATTTGAAAACACACACATGCATTCACTATTGAGGAATAGTTTCTCTTTTCATAAAGGCACTTTCCCAGACATTGTCAGCAGCGGCCCAGTGAAATGATGCACACACACACGCATGCACACACACACACACACACGCACACACACACACACACATCCTTTGTGCAGCAGACGCCTGGATAACAGGGCGATGATGAGAGAGGGTTAATTGTTTTCTGCCTGACACATAATGTGGCAGTCTGTTTCCTCTTTGCTGAATGGGTCGGACAGACACGTCACACCATGCACTCTAGGTCAGTGGGATGGGGATAAATGGATGACTCATGGAGCGGAGACAAACGATCATCATGGAAGGGACACAGCGTTTTTTTAGGGGGTGAAAGATAAAGGAGATAAGGAAGAATGTGAAGTAGAGAGGAGGAAACCGGGAAATGACCAAATCTAAAGAAACAGAGAAAGAGCCCAACAGCTGTCAGTGGGGAAGTGGGCCAAGTAGTGGGTGTTGTTCATTCCTTCTAGTTATAAACTACAAGCACTTTCAGTTCAGCTTTAGACAATAGACTACAATATCCAAACAACAATGTAGGAAAAAACTATATCTGTTTTTCACAAGAGGTGTAAAAAGTTTTTTTTGACAACTTCATGTCACGGCGTGGCACTTCAGACTGGAGCACGTCATACGTCTGTATAACCTGCAAACACGGAAACAAGCTTCTTTCAACAAGCCGCTGGCCGTTTTTCAGACCTGTCATTCCTGAACAATGCCTGCCTACAAACTACCCGTGTGCACTCTATTTGCACCAATCTAAGTTCCCAAATTTCTTCACTTTTATACCAATTTTAACCACATTTTCTTGCAAAAACACATCTTAATGTCAGAGTGAAAGGCCTACTTCCGCATGATACATCAAGCCTCGTAGATTCCCATCAGCAGTGTTGAATGCTGACAGCCTTACATGTTCTACTGGATCCTTTTCAGTCAGTTTAAGTCCTATTAGACCTCGCTATTCTGCACTTTGGGAATCCCCAGCCTCACTGGACGTCATATTCTCACATCACAAAATGTCCATATATCGAGTTGCAAGGTTTTAAGTAAATTAATTCATCTCGTATTCAAATATCACGAATAATTTAAATCAAAAGTAGGTCCCACATTTCAGATAGCTGATGTGTTACATTACAATGTTATAATGATGTTCGCAGTTTATCTTTTTTAAATGTCAGCAAGTGTTCATGTGATCTAAGGGCTGACAGGTGGATGTGGGTTGAAAAGGAACTTGCGTCCCACCACCACCTGCTGCACAATACTCTACTCCATCATGCCATCCACATAACACATACTGAACTGATGAATGCAAAGTTAAACGGTTATGAAAGATGCAGCCTAAGATAGTGTAGCCTTAAAATGACTTCAACATCTAATTTTGGATTAAGTCACAGTCATAATTGTCTCACTGTGTTCATTACTTGTTGCCCACACACAGCATGAGGAAGAACTTTAATTGTGGCTGTTTCATGGTTTATAGCCTACTCTAAGAAGTAGGGAGAAGTAAAAGAAGAAAAAAAGAAAAGAGCTCTGCATTAACAGATTGTGGACTGTGGAAGGAAGGCAGCTTTGTGTGACAGTTGTTGATCAATGTTAAAATCAAAAGGCAGGGTACAGCGTGCAGGAAAGTGTCTGCAACATACTGTTGGTATACACATAGTAGGTCTCTGAACTTGACTTCCTTTTTTTCGAGCAAGTTGGCTTCCTCAATCTGTTTTGTGGCGAGTGGTTGATAAGAACAAGCCAAGCGTCCTTCGTAAATATGGCACATCGTAACGCACTTTGTAATTATGAAAGCATGAGAGGTTATGAAGCCTATGTTTACACTTTTACTACAGCCTATCATAGCAGATTCGGCAACGGTACACTCTGCCGTGTATATTCCATTTGTGAAATAACAGCTACACTTTAGATATGACCCCCGCCTTGCCACAATAAACCGTTATGGAGCGCATGCAACACGAAATGTTCTAATGCAATTCGCGAGATTGTAACAATGTACCGTCGGACACACTCCGAGGTCCGTTCTTACACATAACATGTGTACAGGTGGCGTCGCTTGAGTTTCTAATGGCCTGTGAGCAACACGTTGATTCAACAGATTGACAGGTGGGCAGGTGCTCTCGTGCCAAATCATGTTGACTTTAGTCGACAGGCAGCGGACAGTTTGGTAGCGCTGAGAATACCTCAAACTAACTTCTTTCTCTAATCGCTATTACATGTGTATCACGGAAATAGCCACCTAGTCTCCTTTAAAGGGCCCTAACTGCTCTCATATCTTGGTCGCGCCCTTGGCGAAGTAGACGTGTATATCGTCCCACGGAGAATGCATACTTCAGCGTTCACTTTCACTACAAAAGTCTCAGAAAATACAGCCCAACATTGGAAAGACGGTATAAAGTGCATCCAGAAGGCGAAGCAGCACACACGGGCGGACTGGAGTGATACTCACATCTTCCATGATAAAAAGGACCAAAATCCGTTATTTGAGTGTTCACTCGACGGTCGCCCTTATCCTCGCCAGAAACTGTTTACTTCTCCCCCGTTGGTCGGCAGCGGACACATTTCCAACAGCGGGTACAAACAAAGTGAAGAAAACAAGGAACCGTGCAGTATATGACACCAAGGGTCGCCTTACTCTTTTTTTTTTTTGTTCCTCTTTTGCTTTAGAGGAAGGAAAAAAAAAAAGTTCGAAGAAGAAAAAAAAAAACAGTTTGGTTTCCGGTTGAAGTCCCTTTTTTTTTTTACACTCTTCGAATCGAAAAAGTCCGTCGAGGAGGAGCAACGCGATCAGCTCCATCTGTGCATCCTTCTGACTCAAACTCCAGGCAGCCGAGACTGTTGCTGAGAGTTCAGGTCGGCCGACGCGCATTGCATCGAAGCCGTTTCCATTTCTTTTGACGGTCAGAAATGATCGACGAGCAGAAAAGAACACAGGCTGCAAATAACCGCAGCATCCTCTGAGATTTCTAGAAAGCGGTCCTTCTCTCATCAACAAGTTACTCTGGAGAAAAAAAACCTTTCTATCGTTAACCAAACTTCAGAAAGTTTTCCCCAGGATTGTTATTTGACTTGATGCTTTAGTACTTTTTTCCGCCTCTTTATAGATTTGTTTTAGGACATACTGGATGATGAACTTTATAGTGGCCTCTCACGTTACTACACTCAGCACTTCCTGGTGTGTGTGGCTGTTCCTATACCGGTTGGTATCTCAGAGACGAACCAAAAACTGCGGTCAAGCCAGCCTCCACTTCGAAAAACACAGTCAAGTCAGCCCGTACGGTTTTTTTTTCACGACACGTATATACTAGGCATTACGGTACGAGCGTGTACAAATTGACTTCAAAATAAGAGCAAACTTCCGGTGAACGTGATATGATGAAATACGCCTTTAAATACATATACAGTAATAGATTAAACTAATCATGAATTTTATGAATGATGAATATAAAACAATAGGAAGGTAACTCTTCCAATATTGGGACATTTTGATTTTGAATTTAAAAAATAAAAGATATAGAAAATCACATTCATGAGCAAATGTGTCTCTAATGTCAGACTAGATTTAGAAGGAAATGGTGCATAGTTAAAAACTAATGAACCATAGTTATGAACTCATTCCACTTCTAATGCATAGTAGACCATCTCAGGATGCCCCTCAGAGACAATCAGGACATTCTGATGTTTGATTTCAAGATGAGAGCCTGTCAAAATCTCCTTCCTGAGCTGACTTCAAATAAGTTCATGAGGCAATTTATGTCTAACTTTAGATAATATTAAAAAAAACAATGGCCCATAGTTATGAACTCATTCCACTTCTGATGCATAGTAGACCATCTCAGGATGCCCCTCATAGACAATCAGGACATTCTGATGTTTGATTTAAAAATGAAAGCACGTCAAAATCTCTTTTCTGAGCTGACTTCAAATCAGTTCACGAGGCAATTTATGTCTAACTTTAGATAATATTTAAAAAAGAATGACCCATAGTTATGAATTCATTCCACTTCTGATGCATAGTAGACCATCTCAGGATGCCCCTCAGAGACAATCAAGACAAGACATTCTGATGTTTCATTTCAAGATGAGAGCCCGTCAAAATCTCCATCCTGAGCTGACCTCAAATAAATTCACGAGGCAATTTATGTTGAATTTCAGATTAGATTAGAAAGAAAAAAGCATATTGTCACAAACTATTACCTTTTCCAGGACATTTAACTCAGGGTTTTTAATAGGATGCAATATTGAATATATGGCTTCATTCTTTTTGTTTAATTGTCACATTACTCTGTTGTACTACAATGACCCAAATAAGAATTAGAGTATCTTAATGTGATAATTTCTTTTGGAAACCTGAAACGTTTTAGTGGTATTTAATTGTTATGTTTTCTAGCATTCTTACAATGTTCTGCTTTGTGTTTTCCTAAAACACTACAGAATCACACTAAATTAATTATTTAGTACATTTTGAATGTATAGTTTCATAGAGGGACTTTCCATTTCTTTTCCTCAAAATAATTTAATTCAAAACAGTGTTGGATGGTATATTACAATGTCTTTAAGCAGAGTCAAAATAAAAATAATTGAATTGAATATAAATATTACTATTTAATCGAATATTAAATAAATGAAAAAATATATAAAGAAAATTCTAAGAAAAAAACAAATAGATACATATTTGAGTTTCAAATAGATTAATAAATGAAAGAGAAAATATATTAATTGCATATCTTAATACTATGATATATATGTTGGAGTTTCAAATAGATTATTCAATAATGAGAACATATGTAAATTAAATAGTAAAACAACATAATAACTTTTACATAACAAAGTGCAAAAATACTTCTATTGCAGGCAATGAAGTAATTCAGTGAAGATAGATTGTAAATTAAGGGCACAAACTGCAGCTCCAACTGCCTGCCCTGGTTCTCTTCAGGCTTTCAGTGTCCATGTTCAAGCATTGTGCATGGAACCATTTCTGGCATGTGTCACATTGGATCTAGAAAATGAAAAGGTAGAAATCAGAAAGTTTCCGTGAGTTTTTACACAATTAGACCTGTCATTGTTTTTAACAAATGTTTCCCACTACTAACCTTACTAAGAAAGAAGATATCTAGTTTACTGTCAATCTGTCGATGTATCAAAATACACAACTTCACAAGTTTGAAGTTCTACACCTTTTTCTTTTTATTGTAGTGTCAAAAGTTTACCCTACCAGGTGTTAAGTCTTTTTAAGCTGAAATGATTAATATCGAAAAACAAAAACTTATCTTTAAAGTTTTTGTTCTCGCAAGAAGAGGCTCAGTAGCACAGAGCCACAACGATTCTGTGCAAGTAAGTGCTGAAGATTGAAATTCACAGCGCTATAAAGACAGTATACAGAGGTGTGGGCTGTTATTGGAATATTCAGCTTTGATATTTACAAACAAAGGAGTACTTATCAGTGTTGTCACAAGACATATAGATACATTCATGTATACAACAAGGAGGTCTTTGTCACACATGCTAATAGTTGTGACACATAAGCATAAGTCCATACGTCTTTTATTCATACATCCGTGCATGTTATTTAGGCAGCTGCTGCATATACCACGAGTCTCAGAATGCAGTCCTTGATAGTTTATAAAACAGTCCACCTATAATATAAAGTATATAATATACTCATAAGAATTAAAAAATCCCATTACACTACCTACATATTCACATTTGACATTAAAAAAGTTATCTGAATTGCTTCTATCTCTAAGTTAAAGGCAAAACTGTTTGTCCACCTCTAAACCTTAACGCTGATTGTGACACTGCATTAACAAAAGCAAACAAACACACAGACAAAAATAAACCCTCACCCAATTTGTCAGTGGAGGCCCAGATCCAGGAGGCTTTGCCATGGAGCACATGGCACAGTTGCTTTCAAACTCAAACACTGAAATACAAAAGTATAATACAAAATTATTATTAACACCAACATCATCTTTTTATTCAAATACACAGGGGTCAGGCATTACCTGAACAAATATCTTCCAATATTTTGGGTATTACTGGAAAAACTGCATTATTGCAGTTTATTCTCATAGAAAAAAGATTTTTTTTTATTAAATAAAAGAAAATGTAAAGACAGAATTTTGAGTTGTGTGGCACACGTCCTTAAAACAAGGCATTCTGTGCTGTGACAATAACAAATATTGATAAACTATGTCTAAATATCAATCGGGGTCTGTTCAGATCCCCTACATTGTTCAGGTCCCCTTCATCTCTCAATCTCTCACTATTTATGTGAGGTCGCTCTGTGTATCTCGGTGCTGATAAATATTCCCTATTCACCTGCTAAACTGCCACAAATACCTCATAAGTCATAGAGTTGATAAATACGTGTTTTTACATGAATTAACACTTTTGTTTTGTATTCCTTGTCTGCCCTGTGTATTTTTATTTTGACTTGTTTTGGATACATTTTCAACAATTGTTTGTTTTCTATGGATTTCACCAATTGTATAATGCAAACTGGCTTTTGCATTTTTGGCATAGTGAACACTTTTTGACCGTACTTTCCTGCCGTGTTGTTTGTTTAATTCCTGACAAACCTGAAGTTAGTTTCGTATATATCCCACCCCCACACCACAGACAAACACTATCCTTACGAACCTGATGCTTTCAGTATTTTGAGAGCCAGTGTTTTTCTCTCATTCTTCATGTCCTTTTTGGATGTCCCAAACGTGATTGTTGAAACCGTTGGAAAGGCCTCCATCAATGCTCTTGCCATCTAAAAATCAAAAATATTTTAAAAATCATATGTACCTTACTCTTTCACAGCACAGCTGTTCTAAGCCAACACTGCATTACTTAAAACCAATCTTATTCAGTCATTTACAACCATTCTTGTATCTTATTATTATATAGCAAAATATAATTGCACAGGTAAAACTGAGTTTAACGAAGACATGGACTTCATTTAAAGGTGATAACTGTGAACTAACCTACGATAGAAATACATCTTATGAATTAAGTCCACATAACAAAGCACTTACCATGATGAACACAACCCCACAGTTATTGCCATTCCTCTGAGTTGGATGTGTGAGAACTCCTCCGGTCCATTTTTTGTCCATCCACTCAGTTTTCCCACGGCTTCTCCTCATCTTCAGGTACTCTCTGTATTTGATTTATGATGTAAGTTATTTAAAGTGGGAACAAAGCAGATAAACCTTGCTACATATGATCCAAATTGCAACTGCATCAACAACATATTCTTATTAGATTTTAAATAATGATTGACATGTAAATGCACATGAATTATCTTCTCACACTATTAAGTTATTTTTAAAATCTATGACAAAGAAATACCTTTGGCTTCTCTTTTTCCCTAATCAAACAATTTTAAATAAACACAATCAATCTATTGAACATCTGTTAATGTAAACAAATGCAGTATTTATTTTAATCCAATACAAACTGTCAAATTTCAATAAATGCTGAAAGGGTGATTTTTTAAAGCTGTAATTCCAGCATGGGGGGGGGGAATTGATTTGTCATTTGAAAACTTACAAACGTGACGGACCAACTACACCTCAAAGTTCCATGACTGTTAACTAAGTTATTGGGTTGCTATTTAGGTGTAGGCTGCATGTGCATCACTGAAAACTTTTCTTTACCACCCTCCTACTGACGATTGGCCAACCAAGTTCATGCCTTCCACATAACTGCTGTGCCAACATAGTTCTGCTCACTGACGCAAACCTTTCACTTGAGGGAAAAGCCCCAGAGGGTGTACAGTTATTCATTGAATTAATAAATACCTGATTTTTGTGGCTGCCAGTTTTGATTCTGCCTCCTCTGTGGAACTGTTTGCAGGATCCACCAAATAGACGGTGTGGTTGACTGCATTTACGTACTGAAAATTATTAATACGTATTTTAATGAAACAAATATTTATAATATCTTCAAAAAATTACTTGACATTGAGTCTATATAGAGGAATAACTATGTAACTAACCAGTAACTTCCAGTGGTTGTTATTTACATTCACAAAGGACACAATGGCCTGGTAATTGTCGAAGTTCACCTGTGAATGAATATAAATATGAATTATAGATTTACACTTGTCCATTAATAAGAATTTCTGCAAAATGTCATGAAGAATGATTCAGACACACGCACATGCACACACACACACACACACACACACACACACACACACACACACACACACAAAATAACATGCCAGGAACTCATAATACCTTTGACAAACAGTGCCTGACAACTCTCTGTCGCCAAAGAGAATGACACCTGCTGTCATTATGTAGTATGTAGATGGAAGTGCCCATCTGTAGCTCATTTGCAGCAACTTGAAAAACACCTTTGATGATCTAAATAAAGCAAAATGGGAAAAAATCATAATTTAGATACATTTTTGTATTGTGAATCAAAAATACAGTACATGGATTCTATTTTTGATTAATTATGAAGTACACATAATTATACAGTTATCATTATAACCTAAATATATTTTTTGCAGTTTTCTCTTGTATTCCAAATTGTTTTTATATATTTTAATAAAAGCAACAATTAAGTATATGAATCAACTTTATTTAAACAAACAAAGTCATGGTAATAAAGATAAATAAAGTCTATCCATATATTCACTTCGACATAGTAATTAACAAATGCAATGTGTAACATTAAATGATAAATGTTACACATTGAGCTCATTTAACAATCATGAGATGGTCAATACCTTTTACAAATCCTTTCATCTTTGACAATAGGGCCTTAACAAACGAAAATTCAAAAACTGTACCTCTCCTGCTAGCCATTGGTGAAGTCGAAGTGGAAGTCAGCTCAGAAAGGAGAATTTGACGTGCTTTCATTTTGTAATAAAACATCAGAATGTCCTGATTGTCTCTGAGGGGCATCCTGAGATGGTCTACTATGCATCAGAAGTGGAATGAGTTCATAACTATGGGCCATTGTTTTTTAAATATTATCTAAAGTTAGACATAAATGGTCTCGTGAACTGAATTGAAGTCAGCTCAGGAAGGAGATTTTGAGGGGCTCTCATCTTGAAATGAAACATCAGAATGTCCTGATTGTCTCTCAGGGACATCCTGAGATGGTCTACTATGCATCAGAAGTGGAATGAGGTCCTTTCGTCATGCACACCCGCCTTATGCTATTGTCAAGTCCAAGTCTTAGTTTTGTCTGTCCCAAACCTAGTTATACAGTCCTTGGTTGGCCTTGCACCATTTATTGCTTCACAGCTCTATTTCAGTGTTTTTTAGTGATTGATTATTTTCTCCTTTCCTCACTAAGAGAGTTTTTTTGTTGGCTTCCCGTTTTTTTAGCATTTCCCCGTTCATCCCTCTTCAGAGTAGTTTTTTGTTTCCAGGGATTTCCCTGTGATCTTTTGTTGAAAATAAAGGATTGTCAGCTGAACCTCTACTCTGTGTCCGAGTCCTCCTCAAGAGTTCCCCGCGTGACAGCAAAAGCATCTCTTCCATCAAGTAAAATAATTCAGTGTCATTCTTTGCTCTTCTTCGAAAGAAAAATACTCTCCAGTTCTGATATACAGTAAATGGTGCAATAGCAGCCTCTACACAAACATCTTCAGGAACCGCTATTGTTGGTTAAAACTTACAGTTGCCATTACTTGAAGCAAAACAAGATGGCTTTTTAATGTGATATGTGATCCTGGGATTTGTGTGTTATCCCAATCCAGCTGCCTTGCAAGATAAAACCCACAGGATCCTCTTCCCTATGGCTTGAAAAAATCTGTATAAAACATTTAGTAATTATTTTAGCAAAACCATTAATCGGGGAAGGAAAGAGTGCTATACTACGCCCATTGCCTACAAGGGGCAGTAGGCCAAACCACTTGCAGTCACTTACAGACCATGTTGCACCACCGTCAACTGCCAGTAGGAGAAAGAGGTTCCAGTCAGAGTCGATCTTCTCATGTCTGCTTCCCTTTGACCGGGTGGTCGCCTGTTGATCCCATCCATGCTACTCTGTGACCACAAGCCAAATAGTTATTTTTCCAACAAATACCCCTAACAATTTCAATAGGGTCCTCTCGGACTGACTTTGTCAGTCGCTCGGACCCTAATAAGTATCAAATCTTTTTCGAAAGGCAATTTGACCCCAGGACACAGGGTGTATGCTTGATGAGTAAGGACAACACAAGGGTTAAATAAGTCACACACACATAGTTATGAACCGATATAGCCCATTCTTGTAGCTTTACATTATTGTTTATTTTACATAATAAATTATGTAAAAAGGGGGATCGATAATATAAATTCTTATATATTGTTATAATGTTATGCTTTTGTCAGGTTACTCAAGTTCAGAATAACACATAGTAGGTGAAATTTGTGTCTGGAAATGTGCGGGTGTCTGTGTAACACCCCGTTAGTCTCCCCAGTGTCTGCTAATTACTCATTCCCTTCACCTGCCCTCAGCCACTCCTCTGCCTCCTTAATTACTTATGCCCTACACCTGTGGTTTTCCCTGTTATATATACTCCCATTCTTGCCCTTGCCCTCTGTGAGATTGTCATGTGTTTCGTCGTGTTGTAGAGTCCCAGTTGTTTGGTCCCTGTTGTTTGTTAGTCTTCCGTGTAGTGATGGCGAGATGAAGCCTCATGAGGCATCGAACCACTTCAGCCAATTGGTTCGAGAAAGGGTTAATTACTCGAAGCTTCATGTGCACACGACACCACCTAGTGGCCAAAAGTATAATCACAGGCAGCTGTATCTGAACCACAATGTGATGCATTGAATTGTTGTGTCTGTTATGGCTGTTGGGAATGACTGAATTACAAAAATGTATGCCCAAATAATTTCTGTAAATAAATGATCACATGTGTGCATAATAAAATATGTTTTGAATGTATCCTGTGTGTGAACATTTTCCCAAAATGGTAGTGTCGTATGGTAAGGCAGCTGGTGTAATAATGTTATTATGTCACTTTAGGGAAATGGCATGGGCTTAAGCAGGCAGGACAGTGAAAGTGCTTGTGGAACTAGGAAAAGAGGACTGAATATGCTTGTGGAACTTGGACAGTGATGTACAGGACAGGGGACATTTTATTCATTTTTATTCAGAAATAACAGTTTCTCAACAGTTTTTGGTTTTAAACGATTCCTTTTTTTGGACACAACCTCTCCGGCCTTTGAAAACACCCTTTCACAGGGTACAGAAGACGCTGGCGTGCACAAAAACGCAAGAGCTAGTCTATATAAATGTCGATAAAGAAATTTTTGCCTCTCCCAGTACACCAGAGGGTTTTCCAGCCTGCTTATATTTGGCTCAGATAGGTAGCGCTGGACCTCCACAGTGGCATCTGCTGTTACATTTTGAGTTTTCTGTGCCTCCATGACGCTGGTGTCCAAACAATGCCACCAACCATCCTACCTAAGAAGAAACCACAGATCATGTTACGAAGTGTTTTCATCGGAATAATTAATCTCAAAATGTAAAATAATAGATTACCTCCTGTGACATCATGAGAGGTGGAAGCCTGGGGGATTTCCTCTCTGCTTTGTGTTGACCGTATTATGGCGGCACACTCGGAGGTCAGTCGTTTGATTGCTTCGTTTGCTTTTGTTTGGCTAAAAAATCCTATTACCTTAAATCGGGGGTCCAGGAGGGTAGCAAGAGACATTATGCTCATTGACTGCAAAGTGTACAGCTTCTCCCGGAGTTGCCTGATGAGCTGGTTTCCCATTTCCAATGCGGCTGCAGGTGCTGGCTTTGTCATTTCCTCCTGAAGGGTGTGCTCCAGCATCTTCACGAGGGGAACAACTTTGGAGGCAGACACATTTTCCTCTGCCGACAGCTCTACAGTGGCATCAAAGAAGGGAGACAGCAAAGACAGGCACGCCCCAACAATGTTGAATTCTTCTGCTGTTAGGAAGGGGACGTCATGTTGTAAACCAGCTAACGCTGCTCCTACTGGCTCCCTTTGCTCCATCAAACGTTGGAGCATCAAATACGTGCTGTTCCATCTGGTCTCCACTTCTTGCATAAGCTTCATGTTAGCCATCCCCAGATGAAGTTGCACTTGTGTAAGCTTCTCCTTTAAAGATACAAATGAGTAGGCCATTAAATGACTGTAGTAGGAACACAGACAAACTATTAGTGTTATTAGAAATTGGAATAAAAGGAAAGAGCATACCTTAGCAGTGGTGCTGTTTCTAAAGAAGCCAACCAGCTTCCGTGCTTTGGCCCGGATGCCAGAGAGCACAGGCTGCTGGTCAAGTGCCTTCTTCACGATCAGATTGAGTGTGTGCGCAATGCAAATATGGTGCAGAAGCTTCAGCTCTCTCACACAGGCAACCATATTGGGAGCACCATCAGTGACCATGCATGTCACCTTATTAGTGATTCCCCATTCCTCCATCAAGGAGGCTTTCACACAAGCTATATTTTCAGCAGTGTGTGATTGGGGGAATGCCTGCACTCCTAACAGCACTGAACTGAGCTTGGTATTCTCACCCACAAAATGGCATGTTACTGCCAGGTAGGCATCCATATTGATGGATGTCCACATGTCAGCAACCACCGTTTCCATTTTAGCCTTAGCCTTCTCCTTAGCCAACTCATACTTGGCCTCCACCATGGCCTTCAGAGCCTAAAAGAAAAAATATATAGTGCTGAACTGTGAGACACAATAAAGTACTCATGCATGCACCCACCCATACACACCTGCCTTGTAGGGATAACATAATTAGGATCCAGTTTGGACACAAATGCCCTGAATCCAACATCATCCACAACAGTGAAAGGCTGTGTGTCCTTCACTATCATGGAGACGAGGGCTTCATCCAGCTCTTGTTTTCTGGTGGCTGGTTAAAAGAGAATACATACAGTGTCTGTTACCTGTCTTTATTTGCACAAAAAACAAAAGTGAACAGGGACAAATTGTGATGGTGCATTTGTATTATTGTAATGACTTACCATGACTGGGTGAAGCTCCAGTTTCCTCCTTATTCTCATGCAAGGCACGGTAATGCCTTAGCATGGATGAGGTGTTGTTATTGTACCCCAACTCCCTGGAGCACAATAAACACCGCACCTTTAAATAAAATAAGAAACTGTGCAAAATACCGTTCTTGATAAGCAAACCTAATGAGTCTGAAATAGAGTTAGATTTAGATTACCTTATTAGGAGTTATCAAATCAAAGTGTTCCCACACAGGGGAAATCCTCCTCTTCCTAGCTGGCTCCATCTTATCACCTATCCTTCTCACCTCTCTCTCCAAACTCTCCAAACTATCTCTCTCTCCAAACTCTCCAAACTATCTCTCTCTCCAAACTCTCAACCAACAACACACATTTTGAATGGAGCCTGAGGGGTTTATATTGCTGTCAAACCTCCCGGCAAAATCTGAACTGCTTGCCGAAGCAGTCACGTGGTACAGCCGGGTAGCGAGGCTTCGGACGTCATCATTTTTGGCTCCTCCCCTACATGAAGCAAGCCTCGATACGCGCTTCGAGGAAATGCCCCCTCCATTACTTGACACACGCTTCGAAGCGTCGGCACATCTCGTAACAACACTACTTCCGTGTGACTTCGCTCTCCAGCCTGTGTTTTTGCTTGTGATTTCTTCTCAGTAAAAGTTCTTTTGTTAACGTGCCTGGACTCCTGCCTTTTCTCTTCGCGCCTGAGCCTTACCCTTCCATCCGTGTTTTAGTACAATCTGGCCATGATGAGCTCAGCGGAGGACAGCACCAGGTTTGCTGCTCTTTGTACGCCAGAAGTGCATCTTTACCCCCCTAGCTCCCCTACGGCCACCAGGATCGAGGAGCTCCTCGACCGTCTCCTTGCTATTGCGAGGGACATACCGATGGGTCTCAGCCTCAAGACGCAGCAGGTGCTAGCCCGCTTCCGCCCCTGGTCTAGGGCTGCTGCTTACGTGCCGCAGCCCCTGTCGGTTCCCGCTGCCAGTTCCGCACCGCAGCCCCTGCCGGCCCCTGCCGGCACCTGCTGCCACCTCCGTGCCGCGGCCCCTGCCGTTCCATACTGCCGGCTCCGTGCCGCAGCCCCTGCCGGTGTTTTCCGTAACTGTAGTTTTTTTCACCTAAACTGATTCATACAACTTTCCTACAATGAGGATTCCCAAGTGACCTCATATGTAAAAAGGTTGAAGGTCACACGAGGGAGGCTCGTAGGGATACCCCACATTAAGACGAATAGGGGGTTTCCCTATGCGCGTGTTCACGTTATCCTGCTAGCTATTCATTTTCAACCAAATGCATTGGACTAACTATTATGCAGGTTAATGGCTAATTAATCACAGGGGTTTTGGTGCGTTTTTATGTCTAACCATCTTTTTATTTTACGTTCTCATGCCAGCGTTTTGTATTTATGGGATTTCCGTTAGTGCAAGCTCCCTTTTGCAGCTTTTAACCATCTGTTGCACCAGAGACTGTATAACGGGCGCACTTTTTTCTGCATAGATCACCACACTATCGCACTTTGCAGATATATTTATTTTCTTGGCTTGTTTATTTCAGAATACTTTCTTGTAGGACAGGAAGTACGTCACTTCACCTCGTTTTCTTCTTCGCTACTCTTGTATGTAAAGGAGCACACAATCCATGACTTCACGACCCAGACAGAACAGCGACTCCACGTGTGTCTGCATTGAAACTACAGCTTCATTCTTGAACACAGGTTGCAAGACTGACAGTATTTTGCTGAAATATTTGAATCCATCAGTATTCAATTTCAACAACTTTAGAGCCATTTAGGAAACATTTTCCCAAGTGTTAAGTAGGGGGTGTAATGCTTTAATGCCTCACCCACTGCTTAAACAACAAGTGTCAAATATTTTTCATCAGAAATAAAAACGAATGAGTGTTGTGGGTAGCTGCCACTTCATCATCGAAATAATAAAATAGACCATTTATGAATAGGTCAAATATACTTTTTTATTGCATGACACTATGACTATTTGATTTAAACTGCAAAGAATGTGCAAGTCTGTAACAGTTAATCAAGTTCATTATCATCTGAAGAGTCCGCATCAAAGGTCAGAGGGTCCACACCCCACATCTCGTCCTCTCCCTCATCCTCCTCCTCTTCCTGTAGGGCAGTGGCGTCCATCAAAACGATCCTGCATGTAAAAATGGTTTGGTTCATGGTTTGCATTCAGGCTCTTAGTCATTATGGGTTGACAGCATTGTAATGTTTGAAAAATCTACCCTGCAGGTAGTATACAATTTAGATGTTGTCATATATTACAATGCTGTAATAGTATATATATATATATATATATATATATATATATATATATATATATATATATATATATGTGTGTGTGTGTGTGTGGAGGGAATAAATCATATCCTGTACAGGGACATTTCTAATCCATTAATACAAATTCCCATAAATATTTCAAATGGATTATCAAGAATATGGAGATTATATATTATTGTTTACTCTAAAATATACAACAATTCTTAATTACTTTTTAAAAAGTCTATAATTATTTATGAATCATAGCCGCCTTTTTTGTAAGTACCCACTAGATGAAAATAGGTTTAAAATAAAAAAATTAACTCCAACATATATTTTCTTACCACTAAATAGAATGCAGTGTCTGCAGACTGATGTCATCATGCCCTCTTCATCCAGCCTGGGCTCGGACTTTCTGGTAGCCTCCCTCCCTGCTTTGAATTTAGATTTCCCACAGGATGGGCGTCCAGGTGCCTAATATAACAAGCATTACAACAACAACAAGTAATTACATCTTGTGCATTTTAAATCTTACAATCCACAACTAACTTTTGCACATAAAGAGAATGATATGACATGTATCACAGTAAAACTCACAGCTTTGACTTTGTCTCTAACCCGTTTTACAAATTCTTCGACATCTGTGTCCTAGGCAATGAAAGTCTCTTCAACATATGGGCATTCATCCGTCCTAGGAAGAAAAAAGCAGTGAGTGGATGAATATAGTATACTGTATAAAGAAAATGTCCATGTTGCTTTCTCGCAACTTACCCCCTACGATTGAATCAATACAATTTTCTGTTGCCGTCAAGAGACATTGCGACCATGTTATCTCCACAGGCAGGGCATGATAAATGGTCATCTCCAAGGAGTTTGTCAATCTCGTGCCGGCAATACGTCCACTCCAAGAAACTTCTTTGGAAATTCTCAGCAGATGTTATGCCAACCTAGTAAATATGAATGCATAATTAATGGCAAGATAGGTGTCAAAGATCCTGTGTTAACATGCATCAATTGCATAACGTGTGCATTCCATCTGCCAAATATATAATACAATACACATTGTTCAAATTTATCTAGAATGTACATTACCCTGCCAGCACGAACTGAGCGACTTTCCAGCATTCGAATGAAAGCGTGTCTACTCAGACCAGGTGCACTGATTTTAAGATCTTCATAGGTGAGAAACACATCGATGGCAAAGACTGTGTGAAAATCAATCGTTGTTTGTGCACTACTATAAATGTTGAAAGATAAGTTACCATTGATGTTGATGAAGATGACTTTTTGTCCACCACTGACCGACTTTTTTTTGCATCACAGCTGCAAATCTTTTTGGGCAGAGCAAATGGCAGGAGACGAACTATGTAAAAGATAAAGGGATAATAGTTAGTGCAGGTACATCATACAATAGGACAGGATTGAAAATATTCCATAAAAGAATTATATATACTTTCTTCACACAGTGATAGCTCACCACTAGCTTCTTTAGCAATGATACTGGTTGGAGGAAGGGCTTTGTAACTGCCCCTACAAGTAAGCACCTGTTGTGCAAACTGTATTGTGATGTACAGTAACATCACATTTGGAGCAAAGCATTTGTTTGGGACGGCAGTCTGTGCAACAGCTCACTGCCTCTTTGAATTTGCACACTTGGCACAGTCCCTTTGGGACCTTCCCTGCCTCCAGCATGGCCTCAAGAAGCTGAGGTCTTGCTTTCTGCCATCTTTCATGGCATAAAGCCTGACGTACTGTCCATGTTCGACCATATGAGGCAGATGAGGCTTCAGCGGGATTTGAACCATGATCCTCTTCAACTGCTTCTAGCAGTTTTTGCAGTTCTTTTGTATGAAGGTCTTGAGAAATGAAAGTAATAGATGGGTAATAATCAGACAGATTCATAAAAGAACTTTGAGGTGGCTAATAACATTCAGTGTCATGTTGACCTATAATGTTTTAAGGAAACTCAATTATTCTTCAAAATTAAACTAAATAAAAAATAATTGAAATGATTTAAAAATAGAAATCTCTGCTAAAGGTTCAACAAACATATTATAGTATTACATACAGTATATTACATTATGATTAAGCTAAACATATTGTGATGATCAGTTATAGATCAGTAATGAATACTTATGAACTTTGAGTAGAAGCAAAACACCTTAATGAGTATGATTTGAATGGATTCAATAATCAAAATAAAAACGTCAATAGTATTTTGAGGGAATCTTACCAATCATATTGTGAGCCTCTTATACTTCAGAGGTGAATGTGCCTGCATAGCAACACATACAGGGAATTAATGTAAATATTATAGTTGAACTAAACTGTGACCTTTGACTCAATATTGGTTCCATGTTAACACGGTTCATTTAATACATAACCAATACTTAATTTTGTCTTTGTAATACAAGCTGTACTTAATATAACTCATAATTACTTTGACAGTGGAGGAAGTGAAGCAAGAGGTTGACACTGATAGAAGTGCTTACCTTCTGTACTTTCTGCAACATGTTCTGCAGAAGTACTAGGCTGCTGCGTCTGGCAAGATTTTTGTTTACGTTTGGAGTATGCTAGGAAGACAAGAATAGTCATTAAACATGTCATTAGAAAAAATCAAAGGAATAACAGTGACACAGTATGTTTTGTAATACATACTTTTGGAGGAACTGCGACTCTGTATAATCAGCCGGCCAAATTGGTCTAGTTTTCGCCATCTTACTGCAGGCATTTTACGGCCCTATTCAGCATGTTGATGAAAACATTGTCACTTCACCACTCCAATACAATTGTTAACACCAGTTACATCACAGTATGAAGAATGCCAAATATTGAAATATAGCTTTTGGTAAGTAGCAATTACCTCTTCCATTTTGTGTTTGGGACTGAGTCCAGCTTCATCATTTGACTGGGTATCAAGCCTGCTGCTCAGTTCAGCACTCATTTCGGAGATTCTCAAAATGTCTTCCTCATCTGATTGGTTATCAAGCCTGCTGCTCAGTTCAGCACTCATTTCGGAGAATCTCAACATGTCTTCATCAGACTCTTCCGCCATTACGTTGACATCGATCCTTCGTTTCCCAGCCATGGTTCTCTGGTATCTGTTGGTATCGCAAACAGATACTGTAGCCTATTTGACAAAGTTCTACTATTGGGCTGGCTGAAGACATGAGTTTATACGGATTGTAAATAGCAATTTAAGCAAATGTAACGCTAACAACATTATTTGTCTTATCTCCTCCCAGTACATTGGCCATTATAACAGCTAACGTGTAGGTTAGCTTAAATGTAAAAGGGCTTTGACAACAGATGTAAGGCTATGCTTTTCTTTTAGGCAGAGCTTTTTGACTCCAACAATACTTGCTACACAAGCCACATTTATTTTTACCAAACATACTTACCGGTGGATTCCCTTTGCAGTCAAAGATCGAGCCAAGAGATCGGTTCAGTGCCAGCGGGAAACATGGCGAGGACAAAATTCGGGACGTGACACGTAGTGACGCAATCTATCATAAATGCACTTCTGACAACCCGATAACTTCTAATTTATGTATGTGTGTGTGTGTGTGTTCTGTATGTGCTGCTATTGTTCACCTGAATATGTTGAATCCTTTTGTCAATAAAAAAAATTGTTTAACAGGAAGCCTAATGTGATATGCAGTTATACAACGTACAATGCACAACATTGAACATACCTCCAAAATACAAAAAGTATGAAACCCACCCACATCACTTTTAGAATGATAAAAAACCATCCACATACTGAAATCTGTGCAAAGAACCTTGGGCCAGTAAAAACTAGGGGTCCCAAAGTATGCAATTCAACATTCCAGTGTTAAAAACTACAACTTGAAACCAAATTATATTATAAATCTTTATCACACAGCAAACTGTCAATTTGTATAGAGTCATGGCAAAAACCTTGCCCCTCTGGCTCAGGCATGGATCGATTACTCAACGGGCCTTCCGGGAACAGGCGAGTCCAAGATGACAGGGGCCCCCTCTTCCTCCAACTACAACATGTAACTCAAAGCATCAAACTAACCAGTAGGAGCCTCATAACAACAAATAAACTTAAAACGGGTACAAAGAGACACAAAATAACGACAAAAGGCTAATCAACTAAAGGCTGCACTACAGCATAAGTTCAGTTGGAAGGCCATACTCTTGATAAATATGTCTCTCTACCTTCAGTTCATTCATGTTGCTGTTACGCACCCCTCCACCAATCCATCAGCTTCATCAACTCATCATTCTACCAGCCTCATCAGCACCACCACCATCATCACCACCATCTGCCAAGGACAAGGGCAGAATGCAACGTATCATTCGCTCTGCCGAGGGGGTGATTGGCTGCAATCTGCCGTCCCTTCAGGACTTGTTCTCTTCAAGGACCCTGAAGCGAGCAAGAGAGATTGTAGCTGACCGCTCTCACTCTGGACAACACCTGTTTGTGTCCCTTCCATCTGGCAGGAGGCTGAGGTCCATCAGGACCAAGACCTCACGCCACACAAACATCTTCTTCCTATCGCCAGTCAGGCTTATTAACAAAGCACGGGTCCCCAACTGGCTGACTCTGTCATCCCCAGGACAATGTCTAGCACTGTGTTCATATTGTCCTATCTCTCTTATTTGTCTTATTGTCCAATGTCATGATCCGCCCTCCGAGACAAATTCCTTGTATGTCCAACATACTTGGAAATAAATGGTTCTAATTCGGATTCTGATCTTCATCATCACCACCACAGGTCTGGACTCCACAGGGGGATTTATCTTGTTGCTGATTGGGGCAGACAGCCCTCAATTACTAATCTCCCCGTAGAGTCCAAGCGCCAAAGACTCTGAGACTTTATCATCACATATCAACTGTTAACAATGAACAATTATCTTTTCTTTATTCGACTGGTCTCTCCTGATTGAAATATATATAGTGCTCTCTGAAACTATGCGTGGGGTGACTTGTGCCCAAGAAATGGGAAACTTAAAATGTTGCCGTAGACCTACACATTAAATACTTCATTGGAAAGGTCTCAACCTGCAAAGGGACATATGTCAGTATGAACATTGTACATGGCTGTTGCGTTGAAATATTGACCTTTAAACCTTGACCTTTTTGCATAGCCAAAGGCTTATAAATCAGCACCAAAATGGACTACGGACATGGATCCAACTGTTATAGAGAACTATTGACCTCAGCTGTCGTATGAGTATGGACAACACCTGGGGGTGCAGACCATGATGGTCAAGCTATGGTAGTAAGCATAGTAAATATTCAAGTAAATATTCACCCATTTAACAATTATATATTTGAAATCTAATCTGCACTGTAGTCACTTTGGACTCTGAACTCTACCCCCCTCTGACCCCCATTACATTACACCACTCTATCATGCACCTCAGTCACTTTGATACAATCTGTTTGCACTCAAGTAAATATGCACTGAATATTTGCACTAACAACCCTAGATAGTTTCCATTTATAGTAGTCTCCGTTTATATTCTGCACTATTTAATGTTAATTTCATCTGTATTTGTATTGTATAATCTGTATTTATTGTTCTACTCTGTTGCACTTCTGGTTAGATGCCAAACTGCATTTCGTATGCTCTGTACATGTGCAATGACAATAAAATGTAATCTAATCTAATCTAATCAAATTGCACAAATGTGTTTATTACCCATTTGAACTCATCTGTGTATTCTCAATTCAGTATTTACAACTTCCAATTTTAGGAAATAGACTATTTTAGTAAAAAACTACAATTCCCTAGAGTTGCACATTGCATCTCGATACAATGGACTCCATAGTTGTAGTTCAACTGTTTTAAAAAAAAAATACCGCAGAGTGGTCCGGAGCCGTTTCATGTGTGGGTATTGTGGGTAATGTAGTCTTCTTTTCCAAACATGACGAAAACTGCTTTATTTCCATAATAAAATGACAAATGATTGAATCAGATAACGTTAACGTTAACCTATAATATTGTCAAGTTATCAAGGATGCTTTCGTGTTTTAGTGTCGAGTGATGAAGTGGTGACACTATGCACAGATGATTCAAATGAACTTAACCCACGTTGGTTTAAGACCGTCCATAACAACTACAGCAGGAACGGAGAGAAAGCGTTGCGTTCCATTCTTGAGAGACCTGAAATAATCTTCGCAATGACTAACAAGCTAAAGGTTATATACATTCACTGAACACATGTTACACCAATCAAAATGCACATATTTTGCTACAAACTATATTAAAAATATTGCATTTGGCATAGGAAAAAAGGAAATTACATTTTAGTTCTGGGGGAACGTAATCTTTGGGATACAATGTTGGAAAAAAGGTACGGCTCAGGTACGAGCCAATCATAGGTAGGAGCGGATTAAATATCGCGGGATTTCTACATTCATCACTTTGGCGCTGTGCAATTCTGGCGCGGACTTAAAGCCCGGTAACTTCAATGGACTGGCTGGACTTCATTGGAAAAGACAACCTCTACTCTGAAGAACCAGAATGGGTAAGACGTGTATTTATTACCTGTAATAAATACACGTCTTACACCATAGACAATAGGTACACATGGGCATCATGTGTGGTGTAAGGTCATTAAAAATCAGGATTACATACATTTACTGAACTTGTTCTAAACTATAATTGGTCCTTATTTGCTTCATGCCTTGGTACAGAAGTTGTATTTAAGACGATAGGGTTAGTGTACATTTAACGTTATCTCTCAATAAAGATTAATGGTACACTATCCAACGGTACTGACAATATTATAGGCTAAACTACAATGCCTCTGCTAACAATTGACAATCTCCATGTTTCACGATATAATCTGACTCATGTTTTAAAGGTCTGTCAATAACTAACTGTTTACTTCATCCTTTTGCAGACAAGAAGGTGACATGCAATGTAAAAAGATGTGTGTCATGCAAAGACAATATTTATGTTGACTGCAAAAAGTGTCCTAAATGTAAGGCCCAACAGCCACACAAGGACAGACTGGTAAAGGAGAGGAAGAAGTTTGCAGCTGAGGAAAAGGAGTGGAAAGAAAGAGTAAAAAAAAAACGGCAATGCCACACATGTGTTAGACTCCAGCCTCAAAATGGTAAGTACACACGGTAACACAATTAGAAATACTACAGAGATGATTTACTTTGTTTCACCGTTTGTAACAGTCACCTGTTTCATCAATCAAGGAATAATAGTCATTGCTCAATAATGTGACTTATAACAATTTTGATTCTGATTTCATTTGTTTTTTGATTTTGGGCCAGTTTGTACGTTTAACACATTTATATCATATTGAATGGCCTTAAAATCAATTTGAAGGCATATTGAAAGTGACATTGACAGTGTAATCATAGTTAAATATAATAATACAATTACTACAATATACTATCTATTTAATTGTGTTGTTAAAGCACATGGATCTTCATACTTTTCTGCATTGACTTATTTAACTTTCAGTTGGACCGGCTGCTGCATTGGGATACTTTCCTCTTCTGCTTTTGGGGAACAAACGCAGAAACGGCTACACGACTGATGTCCTCACCAGCATGCAAATGAAGCTGGATGACAGATTGGAGGAGAACCTTAAAGATATTTTTTCAAAAATTGTAAAGTGTGAGTATTTCAGTCACTGTATTGATGATGTAATGGAATGTTTCAAGACTGTCTATTTATTTGTTTGAAAATCTAATATTTGATATTATTATTTTGTCTTTATTACAGTGCACTTCAAAAGGCCACATTCAGAAACCAGAGAAGATTGCAGGACAGAGCAAGGTACTAGTGGACACTTGTTACCGTAACCTGTTATGTTGGACAATTAATGCACTCTTTTAGAAACCGGTTCAAATAAAAACTTGGCGTAATCAGAAATTAGCTTGTTAATTAGGAGTATCTGATGATTGTAATGAAGTCAGTCCCTATAATTTGTGCATTTCTTTTCATTGAAGCGTCCACAGAAACTGAATATGTGGTGCTTGATCTCTTTCCTGTGCCTGTGGATGATGCCAATTTGGTTGAAGAGACCAGTACAAATACAGAGAAATTAGGAGAGAAATGTACTTCTTATTGCCACTGACGCAACAATGATTTCAAAACTAACATATTTTAGATTATAATCATATTGGAGGACTGGTGAAGTTCAATGTATTCTTCTGTCTCTGACGTTCTATAGAAAGTCACAATGTGGAAGTGGAGAAAAAAAAAAGAAAAGCACTTCTGGGGAAGAAGCTGGACTAGGTTTGTTCAGGGCACTAACATTTTGATTGCATTCTTACACAACCTTTGCCCACTGTTATTGTTACTGTATTCAAAAACACACAAATAGTGTGTTGTTGAATACTATCTGAACTCCTCTTTATGATTGACACAGCATATATTATTGATACTTAATTTGTACTCTACTTCTGCTTAAGGGTCACAGAAGACACTGATAACTTATCTTTGGGAGGCATGAGCAAAGATAATGGCACAAGGTCCAAGAGCTCAAATGGGAAGAAAAAAACTCATAACACAGGTGTGTTTGAAACAGATTGTCTTAGTTTCTTACATACATGTATTTACCAACTGCAGTTTTTGTTTGTGAAATGTTACTTTCTGATGTGACACTGAATAATGTTTTCCAAATTGGGGAAGCCAGCACATTCAAGGCAGACTAATCAAATAGAATTGTTGCTTACTGACAGTGTAAAAGGTAGTTTATATGGCACCACAGTGAACATGTTTAAGTTTGTGATGTTACTTTCGGATTTTAGCCCTGACAAACATATTTTAGGTTATAATCCTATATTTCTTCTTCTATCGCTGATATACAGAAAGTCACAGCAATAATGTCAGCAAGGAAGACAAGAAGGACAAGCAAGGAAGAGAACAAGAAGGCACTTCTGTCGAAGGACCTGGACTAGGTTTGTTATGCCATTTGTAAATAAAGTTTAAAACAGATACTATGGTATTAACTATGTGTTAGGGAATGCAGACGTTTTTCCTAAACTGTTCTAAAGTTGTTGAAAATTAGAATGTCAGAAAAAAATTAGCAGTGCGCATTAAGAATGTTTGGTCTTAAAATGTTGCCTTATCTCCCACGTGCCTTTAAGGCTGCTCAATTAATCGAATTTTAATCGTGATCACGATTTTGGCTGCCATGATTAAACAAGCATGATCGTCCGCGATATTGGGGTTTAAAATGCTGCTCTGCCACACATCAAATCAAACGCATTAGAGTTGTGTCTGCGCCGCATAGCAAGACAACTAACGTGTTCAACCACCTGAACAATCACCACAAACCACAGTATGACAAACACATGAAGGCTAAAGCTAACACTACCTCACTGAACCTCCGTCCATGTCCAACGTCAACACAGAAAACCATAAACGTGACCCTGCATAGCGCGACAGCGGATCATCCGCCTCCCAAAGACAAGCCCTTTATTTTGGGTAAACATTTTATTTATATTTTGCTTTAGGTGAATAAGAACCGTATATGTTTTATTGTGATGCAAAGATGTGTACATTACTGAAACGTAGCACAACATTTGAAAGTGAAAGCAGAGTTCTTGTTCATTTAAACGTGAAAGAGCATTACAAAGATGTCCCTAAAATTAATGAATAATCGTGATCTCAATATTGATCCAAAATAATCGTGATTAGGATTTTGGCCATAATCGAGCAGCCCTACGTGCCTGTTTGTATACAAGTTTGCAAAGACAACTTTCTCTGCTTGGATATACCACTTTAAAAGTTGTTAAAATCCATTGATATCATTTCTTTTTTGAATGATGGTTACATTAATTAAATCAAGGATTCAGCATATATGTTTGGGCACTTACTCTACACAAGTTGTTCCCTTTAGGTGTATTTGTCACTGAAGGCAAGAAGTGCAAAAGAAAATCTATTGATATTTTAACTTCATCCGACTGAGTGCACCTTTGTAGTTGTTACTGTTTCGCAATAATTCCACAACGGCTGCCAGACCCAAAAATATAACAATTTATTCCTTCATAGCTAAGATGTGTAACAGTGATACTGCAATACTCTGTATACAATGACTTAAAAACAAAGGAACAAGTAATGGGATTATCCATCTCACTTTGTAATCTACATAGGGGAAACGTGAAGAATGCAAAAAAAGATCCACTACAGGGTCCTTTCTCTCTTTGAAGATTGTTCGAAAATCAGAAGACAAAGTAAGTTTCATGCATCATTATAATGCATACAATGTATGTAAATATCGGGCAATCCGTGTCAAGACTAAATATCATGCAAAAGGTCAACAATCACCTGCACAATGTGTTGTATTACAGGTATTTCTTCAGTGGCGTCCCTGCAGAACATGGTAAATATCCAATAATGTTCTACCTACATTTGTGGTGAGAGGAAGGATTTGGTAAATAATCCACATTGGTAACCCAGAATGAATGGTGTTGGACAGGCTACCATTAAAGATTTGGCTTTCTTGTACAGGCTTGTCACCTCAACAATTCATACTTGAAGCAGGAGGCCAATTTCACAATGCAAAGCAGTTTACTTTCACAGGTTATTTTGTAGGTTTCTTTTGTAGTGTGTGTGCTCTGTAAAAAAACAAAAGGTAATAGACAAGATCAGAGACAAAATTAAAATTGGAAGACATAAGTGTTTGATGACAAACTGAGTGCCTGTGCAGGGCATTTCCCTTCACAGGCTGGAGTACTCTGTATTTCCACCCTGCTTCAGGTGGGATCATGTAACTATGAGTTTGGGACTTCTGACTGCAGGACCATAATAATAATTGTTTTAAATGTATTTGTTTAAACTCTTACTAGTGTTGATTCTTTATTTCCACTAGTAAAATGTGGTATTTGACAGGAATTCAAATAGATGTATATATAGTGATTCCTTCCAATAAATAAATATATATGATTTTCTATTCTTTTTATTAAGACACAGACCATTTAATGTGGCAGGGCATTATATAACCGGGCCATTCAATTTAAAGTAAGAACATACCATTACTGTTTTTATCATTTGTGTCTTATCCCCATCTCTTTTAAACCAGTGGAACTAAGTGGAACAATTCATGGGAGCCACTGTCCTGCCTTGAATCACTGGAGTTCAGCAACTGAGGTAAAATAACATGAATTAGGTAAATATAATACGTTGAATATAAAGCAGTAAGGGTCATTTTTAGAGACAATTAGGAGGTCAGGGGTCAGTCTGCAGAGTAATGTGTGTGTATGTGTGAAAAGATCTGTTAGTTTGCATGCATGTCAGTGGATGAGGAAGAGTAAATGACACATTCAAATGTGGTCTTCCTGCTTTCTTACAGGGCTGGATGAAGAAGATGGAGTGTCACCCAACCAAACTACTTAAACAAAATAAATGTTGATGTAAATCTGTCAGAATTTACTATAATTTATTCCTTAGAATTTCTGATTACAAATATTGAACACAGTGCTGTTGTTAATATACATTTTATGAATTGATAAAAGCACATTGTTAAAACATGTATTTTTTTCTTTAGCTCTGATCTTGATAGAGAGTTCATGTTTATCTTATATTGAAGAGTGAATTTGTAACAAATCTTCAGAAACATGTGCTTCAGATATAAATCATATTAATCTTGCAACCATTCATTAAAGCATTACACCCCCTACTTGGGAAAATGTATCCTAAATGGCTCTAAAGTTGTTGAAATTGAATACTGGTGGATTTCAAATATTTAAGCAAAATACTGTCAGTCTTGCAACCTGTGTTCAAGAATGAAGCTGTAGTTTCAATGCAGACACACGTGGGGTCGCTGTTCTGTCTGGTTCGTGAAGTCATGCATTGTGTGCTCCTTTACGTACAAGAGCAGCGAAGAAGAAAACGAGGTGGAGTGACGTACTTCCTGTCCTACAAGAAAGTATTCCGAAATAAACAAGCCAAGAAAATAAATATATCTGCAAAGTGCGATAGTGTGGTGATCTATGCAGAAAAAAGTGCGCCCGTTATACAGTCTCTGGTGCAACAGATGGTCAAAAGCTGCAAAAGGGAGCTTGCACTAACGGAAATCCCATAAATACAAAACGCTGGCATGAGAACGTAAAATAAAAAGATGGTTAGACATAAAAACGCACCAAAACCCCTGTGATTAATTATCCATTAACCTGCATAATAGTTAGTCCAATGCATTTGGTTGAAAATTAAACGCTAGCAGGATAACGTGAACACGGAAACGCACGTAGGGAAACCACCTATTCGTCTTAATGTGGGGTATCCCTACGAGCCTCCCTCGTGTGACCTTCAACCTTATTACGTATGAGGTCACTTGGGAATCCCCATTGTAGGAAAGTTGTATGAATCAGTTTAGGTGAAAAAAACTACAGTTACGGAAAACACGGACAATTCATATCAATGGCAGACGCGGGCGATACAAGATATACGGGAATTATATTAAACCATTCATTAAAATAAGTAATGTACTTCATAAAACCCTAGAACACTAACATCGGGTATTTTTCCAAGGTGGGCGTGTGTCCCTGATCCAACCCCTGGTCTTTTCAACAGTCACGTGTTTGGGTGATTTTTTCCCTGACGTCAGTGATAGCGGTTAATAATAACAATGCATATTTAAGATATTTTCGGGTGGACTGTGCCTTCCCCGGGCAAGGCTCACATGTCCCAGCAACGGATGGACCAAAGAGCAAGTTCATAGCTCCATTATTTCTTTTTAAATCATGTTTTATTACCGATTCCCAAATTATTTCCCCGATTTTTCTGCTTTTTACAGGATACCTGTTATTTTGTTTTATGAGAAGTAAGCACGCCTGTCATAATAGGCAGACGATATAACATACACGATAATAATAAATAAGACTAGAATACGCCTTCTCCAATTAAAAACAGCATTGTAGGAAAGCGAGAAAAAAACTGGTAAAGATACGTTGATTAGAAACGTAATTCTAATACGTCGAAAACAAAGGTAATCTGGAGAGAAATACGTTTCAGTCAAACGTTATTGCAAATTACATTTTAGTTCTGGGGGAACGTAAACTTTGGGATACAGGGTTGCTTATGGTCATGAGCTTTGTGGCGGCGGGGCGTGGTTAGGCTCAGCTGCAGAGAGGAATGGGGGAGTGCGCTCAGGGAATGGTGCCAGGTGGAGGCCTTATTGACCTCAGCTGGGGCTAATGATGATTTTGCTCCTTTATGAACAGCAGTAGGGACTAAGGAGAGCTGGCTGGACAGAGCACAACGGAGACCGCATCTATCACAAATAAATAAAGTTCACTGAAAAGTTCACGTCTCCAGTGTCTCTGTGCTAGGGGGGTACCACCCACGGTAACACACACTTGTTACAAGCTTCATGTAGAGAGGGTGGAGGAGCTCCACCTTAGAGATACATAGGGGAACTCAGACATCAGTAGAGCTGCTGCTCCTTTGAATAGGGCCAGCTGAGGTCACACACACACACAAACTTCTACATGAACTCACCTGATTTCCTGTAAATGAAGAGGGGCGGAGCCACAGTGACCATGTGATCCAGGTAGTGAACTTTGAAGTGTTCAGTCATAGAGTTCAGACTTCACTTAGAGTTGGCGGAGCAGAAGGAGAGAAGCTAAAGGCTGAAGCAGAGTGAGTGTGAGTGTGTGTGTTTGTCTGTATGTGAGTGTGTGTGTGTGTTAGTGTGTGTCTGTGTGTGTTTCTTACTATTCTCTCCATTTTGATTATTGTGCCGTGAGCTCAGTCAGTGTTCCTGTTTAACTCCCAGACTGACTTCAGATCAGAAGATGAGTGGTTATGAGGAGGACAGATCAGAGTCTCTGCTCTCCGGCTGTCAGTCTATGAAGAATGATCGGTCCAAAGATCAACCTCTGAATTTCAGTCCTGAATGTGGACCCTCAGACTCAAAGTAAGAGAACTTCTGATAACTAGTTCATAGGACTGATGTTCAGTTACTGACAATGTTTTCTGATGATTTGTGTTTACTAAAGTTTATTTTCCAACTAAAATGAGACAATCTTTGTGTGACACATTTTGTATCATCTTCGTCTTCGTATCAGTGTCAGTCACATATAAAAGCTGTGATGTAATCCAAGAGGACTAATACACACTTGTAAACGTCCCAGTCCATCCCTGTTGGCAGAAAAGGGAATGGCATGCTTGGACCTGAATCTGAGACACCCCCTTTACATGCTACATGCTGTATGCCATTTAAATGTTTCATATACATTATAATTAAGGTCATTGGTCATATTGCAGAATGTGCTGTGAGGCATATGACCTTTTGGTGTGTGCGTTGTGTGTTTTGCCCGTTAAGACTCGATGGAGCAAGATGTGGAGCAACTCTTTTTCTGACCACAGGTTGTAGGCTGTATTCCTGTTATTATTTCACTATGTGTATTGTTGTGCCTGTCCATGACTTGTTAAATACAAATGTATGTACCTTGAGCGAAATCTGTTGTGGTGTGATTGCCGATACTAAATATTGTGCTTTTGGGGAATGTACCTTGGAGGGTTCAATATATAAGTGTGTTTAGGGTTATTATCCTCTATACTTGAGCCCTGTGTGCGGTTGACTTTAAATGACAAATAATGACTCCAACCCTGAAGTAATTATTGTTAGACCTCGACCTAGCTGTCACCCCAAGCAACCAGTCATTACCGTTACAGTATAATCCGATCTGCAGCTGTATGTCTTGGACATGAAGAGAGGAGCAGAGCTGCCAACTGATCTCCACATGGTGGTGAGTTGGATCAGATGGTGGGGGTGGTCAACGGACAGACCTGGTAAACCCAAACGTGTGGTGAGGGTGAACTGGGAACGTCTGGTAGAGCCTCCTGACCGCAAGGTCTCCAACTCCCACCTCCAGAAGGAGGCTGGGGACATGGAGTCTGAGTGGGCCTCCATGTTCAAAGCCTCCATTGTGGAGCGAACGTCAACTGAAAGATGATCAAACAAAATGTAATAAATACAAGTGACCAAATATTATCTAATAAACTTCTTAAAGGAACTGCTCTTACAACCCATAGGGTGCAAAGTATTCAAAGTCTCAATTTACCACGTGCCTGACATACTGAGAGCAGATAAGACTCTTCACACATAAAATGTTTTGTGATCTCACCTTTTCTATTTTACGAGCATCTATATTTATGAGGGAAACAGAGACACATCCAATAGTTAATAAACAACTTAAAGAAACGTGATGCAAAATAACAAGTACTTTAATTAATTAAACTTTCTTTTTAGTTACATAATTGAAAGCAGGGCTATCTCCAAACTGGAGTGAACCTTGAAGTGTTCAGTCATAGAGTTCAGACTTCACTTGGAGTCAACGGAGCAGAAGGAGAGAAGCTGAAGACTGAAGCAGAGTGTGTGTGTGTGTGTGTGTGAGTGTGTGTGTTTGTGTCTGTGTGTGTGTGAATATGTGTGTGTGTTAGTGTGTGTCTGTGTGTGTTACTTACTATTCTCTCCATTTTGATTCTTGTTCTGTGAGCTCACTCAGTGTTCCTGTTTAACTCTCAGACTGACTTCAGATCAGAAGATGAGTGGTTATGAGGAGGAAGAGGAGGACAGATCAGAGTCTCTGATCTCCGGCTGTCAGTCTATGAAGAGTGATCGGTCCAAAGATCAACCTCTGAATTTCAGTCCTGAATGTGGACCCTCAGACTCAAAGTAAGAGAACTTCTGATAACTAGTTCATAGGACTGATGTTCAGTTACTGACAATGTTTTCTGATGATTTGTGTTTACTAAAGTTTATTTTCCAACTAAAATGAGACAATCTTTGTGTGACACATTTTGTATCATCTTCGTCTTCGTATCAGTGTCAGTCACATATAAAAGCTGTGATGTAATCCAAGAGGACTAATACACACTTGTAAACGTCCCAGTCCATCCCTGTTGGCAGAAAAGGGAATGACGTGCTTGGACCTGAATCTGAGACACCCCCTTTACATGCTACATGCTGTATGCCATTTATATGTTTAATATACATTATAATTAAGGTCATTGGTCATATTGCAGAATGTGCTGTGAGGCATATGACCTTTTGATGTGTGCATTGTGTATTTTGCCCATTAAGACTCGATGGAGCAGGATGTGGAGCAACTCTTTTTCTGACCACAGGTTGTAGACTGTATTCCTGTTTTTATTTTCATCAGGTCAGTTTTTGATAGTCCATCATTGCATATGGTTTTATTTTGGTTTGGTGGAGTTTCACACACTCCGAGCCTCGTCACTGTATAGCTGATCAAGGAGAGTTGGGCCTGCTGAAGTGCATGTTGAAGTTCAACATGGAAGGTTTTTACTCTACTAAAATTTATTTACCTTTCGAGATCACCTCCGCTCCACTCACACCCCCTGCCATATTCACTTCTCACACTTTCCAGGAAGCACATTGGCATTAATCTGCTCATTGGGCTGAGCCATCTGTCTGTCGGTGTTGTAAGCGTGTCCAAGCCCCTTAATACACGTCGTCATCACTCAGCGTTCCCTGCTCCTCTGCCCTTTTGTGCCATGCAGCTCTGAATGGGGTTTCCTCCAGGGGTCACAACAGGGGGTCCTCTGTCCATGCTGGGGGGATACATTCCTAGGCAGCCATCTGCCTGTCTGCTGCTCCGAATACACATTCCCAAAGTTTACACATAGAGTTTCCTTCCTCCTATGTTTTGCAACCAACACCAAGACATTCTTTTATAATACAGTATATCATCAAATAAATTACATAGAGATATCCTTCAATAATATAGTAAACCATTAAACACTAATCTACACAGGGATATGCTGCGCTTACACCAAGCGCGTTGCACATTTATCGCGCAAGTAGATCCCATGCAAAGTCAATGCACATGACGCGAATGGTTTGATATAAATCACTGAGTAAAACCTATTTACACAAACCAACACGTATGCACGTCATTGCAGGTATTTGCCTGGTAAACGGGTGAAATGCTGATCAACCTACTGTGCTTGGTTCTGACTCCACCGCCACATTTCTGACCAATAAGAAAGACTTAAGTACTGTTGAGTTGTAGTGGATTTTATATACACTTGCACACATGTTAATTAATACAATTAATACATAAAGAAAGTTATGATAATTAATTTGAGGAATATTCTGAGGAATGTATTATAAAGCATAAGAGAGGATCACTGTTTTATTATTCTGTTTGTTGGTGACAAATGTAATGATTAACTGTATGATGCATGAGAATGAATGATGTTTTATTGTTTAGACAATAGTTAAAATGGATGCCGATTAAAACATGAGATGTTGCTTTTATTCTGAAGGCAGGATAATAGGTGAAAGGGAACTTCCTGTCCTTGACCGTAAGTGTGAGCTTTGACCCCCCCCCCCCCCCCAGTTTATCGATTAGCTTAGCGAACAGAATCGCGGCATTCTTTGAACTGGCCAATAGAACTAACCCTTAGGTGTGAATTCATTTGCATGACCTTACTAATAGCCAAGCATTTGTTCTGGAGTCAGAGTTCTTTGGTTCGGGATCTTGAGACAGCCCCGGGCTCTACGCTGCGCCTGGCTGAGAGTTGTGTTCATTTGTGTCTTTCGCAACCAGTTGTGAAAAGGGGGCGTGGCTTATCTCAGTGGCTTGTCTCGGTAAAAACAGTTATAAATTCCACTATCCACCACGGTCGAAATAACCACTAGTTCTGCTTTATACTCGTTGTGGATATCCCATAAACGTCGAAAAATCTAACGCCCTGGTGTTTGGGTTCATAACATCACCCGTAGGCTCACACAGCTCGGGGAATTTCACCGACTCCGTCTCGATAACTTCCGCTTCCAGCACTACCAAAGCAGCAGCAGCCCAACGGGCGGAGCATCTCAACGCTGATTGGCGCGTTGGAAGTTGAAATATTTCGCAATGCACAAAACGCGTCTATCGCAACTCCCGGCGAATATCGCAACCAAACGCGTCGAAAAGTTCGCAACACGTTTGGTGTGAACGGCCCTTTACAGTACTTAAGACTTAAAAGTCAGCTTTCACTCTGATTGGGACAAGACAATGCAGCCTCAGGCTGCACCACTTCTAACCTCAGTTCAAACCTAACTAACTCAAGCTGCAGGAAGTGCAGACTTTGTTATAAACAAAGTACAGACAGATCAGATCACTACATGTTTCATCAGGAAAGCAGCTCATTATTGTTTATGAAAGTACATTTTCATTCCAGACTGAACAGAAACGTAATAAAACTTTAACTGATTCGTCCAAATCTGGATGTTTTCATCACCAACCAACAAACCATGTTAGTAATAAAGAAATGTCTCCACAGTAAGAGAAAGGGAAAGAGGAGTCCTGTTCCTGAGGAGGAGCTGATGTCCAGAACCAGCACTGGACCGCAGCCAGCCAGTGAGAGCAGCAATGTACAAAGTAAGCTGTCCATGTCTCTGCTGATGTCTTCATGTCTGGAAACAGGAAGTGTGGTTCTCATACAGGAACTCTTGTTTAAGATCTGCTCCAGCAGACACTTCTGATCTGCATCAGTGTTCTTCTTTGAGAGACAATCTGAACCCAAAATACATAAATGTAGATTTTGTTTTGGTTTCATGATCGCGCCCCATCTTTGCATGAACCAATCAGAATGCTGTTAGTTCTTCACATGGTCTTCTTTACCCCATCTTTGCATGAACCAATCAGAATGCTGTTAGTTCTTCACATGGTCTTCTTTACTCAGTCTGTGTGGATCCAGTTCATGAATACATGCATTTCCACTGCAGCCTCAGCAGGAAAAACCCAGCTGAGCTGTTGTGGTTCTGTTTGGTATCATGGTCTAACAGCACCATGACGGAGACGGTCTCCTCTCTCAAACCAAAACCACGTCTGTAGCTTCACTGACTGGATCAACAGGTGTCACGGCTGGTGACCAAAGAGAAAGCTCTCTGTGTTCACATCTCACCACTGTTGTAGCTTTAAACTGGATCAAACTGAAAGTTACCTCATCTGTACCTTCAGATATCGGCCTGATTTTATTGTTTACTGATTGTTTTAGTCAAATCAATATCATATCTTCTTCATATGTTCTCTCTTGTGTCTCTGGTTCAGCAGATTCTGGTCTACAGGAGGTTTTAGATGAACATAAGATCAGTCTGAAGAAGAGATTTGAACGTGTGACTGAAGGAAGCGGTGAAAGAGGAAGTGGAACCCTCCTCAACAGCATCTACACGGAGCTCTACATCACAGAGGGACTGAGTGAAGAGGTTAATATCCAACATGAGGTGAGGCAGCTCGAGTCTGCTTCCAAGAAGAAGACCCTCCAAGACACTCCCATCAAGTGCCACGACATCTTCAAAGCCTCAGCTGACCAGCAGAGACGCATCAGAGTGGTTCTGACCAACGGCGTCGCTGGCGTTGGAAAAACCTTCTCGGTGCAGAAGTTCACTCTGGACTGGGCCGAGGGTTTGGAGAACCAGGATGTCGGTCTGGTGGTTGTGCTTTCGTTCAGGGAGCTGAACCTGATCAAAGATGAGCGGTACAGTCTTCTCGAGCTGCTCCATGTGTTCCATCCAACATTACAGAAGGTCCCAGCAGAGGAGCTCTCTGGCTGGAAGGTTCTGTTCATCTTTGATGGTCTGGATGAAAGTAGACTGGCTTTGGATTTTATCAACAATGAGGTTGTGTGTGATGTCACACAGAAGGCATCGGTCAACGTGCTGCTGACGAACCTCATCGAGCTGAATCTGCTTCCCTCGGCTCTCGTCTGGATAACTTCCAGACCTGCAGCAGCCAATCAGATCCCTCCTACTCATGTTGATAGGCTAACAGAAGTACGAGGCTTCACCGACCCCCAGAAGGACGAGTACTTCAGGAGGAGATTCAGTGATGAAGAGCTGTGCAGCACCATCATCTCACACATCAAGACATCCCGGAGCCTCCACATCATGTGTCTAATCCCAGTCTTCTGCTGGATCACTGCTACAGTTCTGGACCACATGTGGACTGCAGGCCAGAGAGGAGAGCTACCCAAGACCCTGACCGACATGTATTCACACTTCCTGCTGGTCCAGACAAAGAGGAAGAATCAGAAGTACCGTGAGGGACATGAGACGAGTCCTCAGGAGCTGATGGAGGCTGAAGGGGAAGTTCTTCTGAAGCTGGGAAGGCTGGCATTTGAAAATCTGGAGAAAGGAAACATCATGTTCTACCAAGAAGACCTGGAGCAGTGTGGTCTAGATGTCACAGAGGCCTCTGTGCTCACAGGAGTCTGTACAGAGATCTTCAGAAGAGAGAGTGTGATCTTCCAGAAAACTGTCTACTGCTTTGTTCACCTGAGTGTTCAAGAGTTCCTGGCTGCCGTCTACATGTTCCACTGTTTCACACACAGGGAGATAAAGGTACTGGAGGACTTCATGGGAGAAGACTACAAGCATTCGTCTCTGGGGAACTTCCTGAAGAGAGCCATGGAGAAATCCCTCAAAAGTGAAAATGGCCACCTGGACCTGTTAGTCCGCTTCCTTCATGGCCTCTCTCTGGAGTCCAACCAGAGAGTCTTAGGAGGCCTGCTGGGTCAGACAGACAACAGTCCAGAAACTATCCAGAGAGCTATCAACAACCTGAAGGAGATGAACAGTGATGAAATCTCTCCTGACAGAAGCATCAACATCTTCCACTGTCTGATGGAGATGAAGGACCTCTCAGTTCATCAGGAGATCCAGGAGTTCCTGAAGTCAGAGAATCGATCAGAAGAGAGACTCTCAGAGATCCACTGCTCAGCTCTGGCCCACATGCTGCAGATGTCAGAGGCAGTTCTGGATGAGTTTGACCTGAACAAGTACAACACATCAGAGGAGGGACGACGGAGACTGATTCCAGCTGTGAGGAACTGCAGAAAGGCTGAGTGAGTCCAGATGTGATTCACTTCATGAATCAGTGTAGATCAGTAGTTTAGTTCTTCTAATATAGAAACTATCACATTTAATAATATTAATAAAATAGTCTTCCAGTTGTTTGGTACGAACTAATAAGTCAGTTGTATTTTGTCTCAGATGTTCTTCTAGTTTCAAAAGCTACAAGTGAAAACATGTTGATGTTTCAGTTGGTTGTGTTTTCACTGTAAAGTTATTCTATTTATTTCTGATGATTGTTCTCTTTGATATTGATATGATTCTTCCTCCATTCATCTTCCTTTGGAGGATGGAGGCCACATGTAAACCTGATCAGGCCAACCCCTCTCAGGAGGACCAATGTTCATACTACTTCATAACCAGTGGGCTGTTATGATGTTAATAGAGTTAATAAGACAACATGTAGGAGGCAACACAAGCTCAGGAGGACCAATGTTCATACTACTTCATAACCAGTGGACTATAATGATGTCGTACTGAGGCCAGAAAAGAGTCCCACATGAAGAAGTAGACTACCTTATCGGACCCCGCCAGGGATATGGGTGTGATCCCTCCTCAAGTCTTCAGGCCCTGCCCCTTCTCAAGAGGACATGTTGGCCGGGTTTAAGAGTTCCTCAAAGTGCTCTTTCCACTGCCCAATGGAGCATGGGGTATGTTCTGCTTTCCCTTCCTGATCCGTCGGATGGTTTGCCAGAACTTTGAGGCCAACCACAAGTCCTTCTCCGTGCCTTCGCTGAACTCCTCCCATGCCCAAATTTTTGCATCCACGGCCACCACAGCTGCAGCCCTTCTGGCCTACCGGTATCTCTCAGCTGTTTCAGAAGACCCCTGGGGCAACCGACCACAGCTCAGAGTGGCCACGTCCACAATAGAGGCTTGGAACATGTTCCACTCAGATTCCATGTCCCCAACTTCCCTTGGGATGTGTGAGAAGTTCTTCCGGAGGTGGAAGTTTAATACCTCCCGGACAGGACCCTCCACTAGACGTTCCCAGTTCACCCTCACTCCACGTTTGGGCTTGCCAGGTCTTTCTAGCCGGCTCCCCCACCATCTGATCCAACTCACCACCGTGGTGTGTTCGATCAGTTGACAGCTCTGCTCCTCTCTTCACCCGAAAGTCTAAGACATACGGCCGCAGATCAGATGATACGACTACAAAGTCGATCATTGATCTCCGGCCTAAGGTGTTCTGGTACAAGGTACACTTATGAGCCACCTTATGCTCAAACATGGTGTTCGTTATAAACAAACCGGGGAGAGCACAGAATTCCAATAACACCGCTCGGGTTCAGATCGGGCAAGACGTTCCTCCAAATCACCCCCGCCAGGTTTCTCTGTCATTGCCCAGGTGAGCGTTGAAGTCTCCCAGGAGAACTATAGAGTCGGCAGGCGGCGCTCTTTCCAAGACCCCTCCCACGACTCAAAGAAGGCCGGATACTCTGAACTGCTGTTTAGTGCATAAGCACAAACAACAGTCAGAGACTTACTCTTAGGAGGCTCCTGAGTATCCCCACTCCCGCCCGGCACACATCACCAAGAAGAAAAGTCTGCAGACGAGAGATGAGTTCTTGTTTCATGTGAAACAAGAACTCCTCTCACTGTTTTTCACAGTGAGATGAGATCAGCTGAACCACTGATGTGAATAGCTAATGTTCATCAATACAGGAATCAGGAAGTCAATATTAAATGTCCTCTTTCATCATAACATTTTGTTATATTTTGTGTCATTACAGACTTTCTATCTGTCGACTCTCAGAGACTCACTTTGAAGTTGTGGCCTCAGCCCTGAAGTCCAACCCCTCCAATCTGAGAGAACTGGACCTGAGTCATATCAACCTGCCGGATTCAGGACTGAAGCTGCTGTCTGCTGGACTGGAGAGTCTTCACTGTAGACTGGAGGTTCTGAGGTCAGTTCACTCACTGGAAGGTTTCAGGATGTCCCTGAAAACAAAAGCAGAATATATGTTAGAGCAACAGAACGTAGAGAAATTATGTGATTGACAGGAGAGTGTTTAGCTTCCACAGACTCACATGGTGGTCCATCAGTCAGTGAAGGTGATGTCAGTCCTGATGAGGCTGAGAGTGTGTGAGGGAGATGAAGGAAGAGGATGAAGATCTGATGACAGCAGATAGAAAAGACTTGAATGAGCTCCATGAAGGGGAAGTTGTGAACTGCGATGCTCTTCATGCCACCAGACACTGATGAGGCTGCTACAGAGACAACCACACAGCTGCTGTGGTGAGATGAAACCAGAGCTCAGAGTAATAACCAGCAGAACAACACCGGCCCAAAGGCCTCAACAAAGCAGGCTTTTAGGACACAAGCTGGAGAACACAAAGGTCTCTGTTGTGATGACTAGAACAAGATGTCAGCTGAGAGCAGTCAGTGCTAGTGGCTCTTCAACAAGTGGATGACATCATCACACTACAGATGTAGAACGTTCTATCTTATTTAACTTGACTTCTTGACAGCAGGTCTACCTGTTATTCTGTGTAGTTGTTCAGCTTAATTATCTACTTCATTGGATTACAATACTGCATGATCAGAATGTAAATTTCCTACTGAGTCGACGCTGGATGGAAGGGTCATTTGATGTTGGTCGGGGGTCCGGACGAGACACCCAACTCCTCCTGCCAGGAATAGAAATCCGTCTGAAATCCTCCAGACTCCGTACAGAGTCACAGAAAACAGTGTCCTTCTAATCATTGTGGTTTCAGCAGGGGGGATCCATGAAACTCCGTCAGCCAAGTCCTGACCAAGATCGGTATCTTTTGTGCCGTGAGCAGAGACCGAGTCCTTCTACTGCTGGTCCTGGACGATGTCCTCAGTTGTGCCTCTCACAATGTCCAACGCAGGAATCCCCACACGATACTTCGAGTATCTCTTTTTATCATCAGTTCCTATTCCCCCCTCCTTTACCTACTCCCATCTTTAGCTTAGTTTCATCATACTTTATTAACACTTAAACACTTACTCATAAAGAATTAGAAAAAGAGGAACTTGTTCTACTTCACTCTTGGTGCAACCCGGCCCTTCCTGAGCCGACCGTGTGTGGAAACCTCTTACCGGTTTCCACCTGCTCATTCCTTCCAATGAATCAAAATCATCAGTACATATTATTCCTTGGTTATTAAATCTATTAAATCACAATGCAAAATCAAACTTCTCGGTTATACTGATTTGTTCTCATACTTTGCGTTCCTTGGCGGGATCTTATAGTGCAGTACCCTATGCCTTCCGTTCTGGGCAGCTTCTCTGGGATCTCAACTCTACTTGACAGAACTAAAGTGACCCAATTGTAGCATGTGCTAGCAAACAAAAGATCTCCAGTATGTATCGGACCAGCCTCGCTCTCCTTCTGTATCCCACAATGCAAAGAGCTGGAACGACACAGTCTATGGTCACAACAACAGCGTCTTTGTGTTCTATTACATCACTAAATTCACTCATGACAACTTTTGAGGAGAGAAATCAGCAATGTAGATTTAAAATATGACAGTTATATTGTTAACTAACAGTTAGTAACTCTTGGATATATGGTATGTGGCTGTTGTTGGAAGAGACATCTGAACACATGTGGACCTCTACTGGTAAACACAGGAAGCTACTCAGTCCAACAGGTCTGATCTGATCCTGTAGTTTCAGACCTGAGACCAGCAGCATGGTCTTCATCTGTGTGGACTTCAATAGGTTGTGTTGTGCTGACATGTGGTTGATGTCTGTAGAAGGCTGACATAATGATGATCCACAAGAACAAAATGACAAAGAGAAAAGCTGATTGATGAGGACATCATCATGTTGAGCTACACATTTAAACCTCAACACATCTGATTGGTTATGAATGGATTATAATCTTCACCTTTTATTCTTTATTCAGGTTGAGGGACTGCTGTTTGTCAAAGATCAGCGGTTCTTCTCTGGCCTCAGCTCTGAAGTCCAACCCCTCCAGTCTGAGAGAACTGGATCTGAGTAACAACAAGCTGCAAGATTCAGGACTGAAACTGCTGTCTGCTGGGCTGGAGAGTCCTCATTGTAGACTGGAGACTCTGAGGTCAGACACCATTCTTTACTTCAGTGCTGAGATTAATAATGTGAAAGTTATGTTGTCACTAAACTGCAGACATCAGACTGATATCCTTCTGATCCATACTGATGCTGAGGTGGAATAGTCCACAAGGTGACGTCATGTCCTTTCCTAACTACTTCTCCTTGACCTCAATGGAAAAGGTCAGAAGGTCAAGGAAAGGTGTGAAGGAGAGTTCATAAGGACTTAGTAAAAGTGGTCGTAGTGCTCAGAGAATCCTACAGCACTCATTCTAGACTACAAATGTTTGTTTTGAACAACTTTATTTATAGAAAACGAGTTCAGTGACAAACTCCCTGCTGCACAGTTCAAGTGAGGATTCCTGTCCAGCACAGAATCAGAAGGACGTGTTCCACAGTGACGGGGATGTTATTGACGACCGAACGGTGAATGTTTGTCATTATTGAGTGACATTCATCGTCTCCTTTCCTTTGATGAAGGAACGTCCAGTGTTCCCTATGCTAAAGGAGACAAGAAAGGAAGCACTTAAGCACCTTTCCTTAGCATCTAGAGAAGTGGACCAGTTCTTATCATGACTGCTCCTCAATACCTATGGGTCAGTTCACTCACTGAGGAAGCTTGAGATCAAACCACGAGGTTACGTGGTTTAGTCCATCGAGTGAAGAGCAGTGTGGAGCTCCACATTTACAACCTGAATCTAACCAGAAGAACACGACACTGGAGGATTCACTCTGAAGCTCTTCAGCTCTTGGTTCTCATCTTTTATTCCCCATCACGTTCTTTTTAATAAACCATAATAATACAAACATAAGAACTAGGTGTCTTCATAACATGAAATTGTATTGATGGAGTCGCTGGTGGAGTTTAAGAGGTGGAGTCACTCCGTCTTTATTGAAGCAGCAGCACATGGTCTTTAATATTAATGAGAGCTATTTTACACTGTTTAACCTGCATCCTGTTGACTTCAGGTGTTTGGAGTTTCCTTTTTCTAAACTTCTCTATTCTGAACCTTAAGCTCTGAACAGATTATAAACCACTGAAGGATTTCAAGAAGGAATGTTTAACGTTTCATCTTTTATTCTTTATTCAGGTTGATAAGCTGCAATTTGTCGGAGATCAGTTGTTCTTCTCTGGCCTCAGCTCTGAAGTCCAACCCCTCCAGTCTGAGAGAACTGGATCTGACTCTAAACAACCTGCAGGATTCAGGTGTGAAGCTGCTGTCTGCTGGACTGAAGAGTCCACATTGTAGACTGGAGACTCTGAGGTCAGTTCACTGACTCTCTGTTACTATTATAGATATATGTTTATTTAATAGTTCAACCTAATTTATGTACAAACGAAAGTCAAATCCATAAATTTGCACATTTGTTTTTGTTCATATTTCATGGTTGTTGAATTACATTTAGTCTGCAGTCACAAAAGAATTGTTTCTTAAAGAAACTAGAAAACCTCCTCAGTTGTTAAAGTAAATTAATGTCTATGATTTTTGGTAAATGGTCAAATCTGTAAACAGAAAATGCTCCGAAATAATATTTGTTTTATATTTATAACGTTTACTTGAAATAGAACTATTTGTTCGGTTTGATATTAATCTTTAAGAACACACATAGAGATCGAGTCATATTTTCAAAACCAGCTGTTTGAAGGATCAATATGGTTCCACACCTGAGACCAGCAGCATGGTCTTCATCTGTGTGGACATCAACAGGTTATGTTGTGCTGACACGTGGATGATGTCTGTAGAAGGCTGACATGATGATGATCCACAAGAACACAATGACAAAGAGAAAAGCTCATTGATGAGGACATCGTCATGTTGAGCTACACATTTAAACCTCAACACATCTGATTGGTTATGAATGGATTATAATCTTCATCTTTTATTCTTTGTTCAGGTTGAGGGACTGCGGTTTGTCAGAGATCAGCTGTTCTTCTCTGGCCTCAACTCTGAAGTCCAACCCCTCCAGTCTGAGAGAACTGGATCTGAATCACAACATCCTGAAGGATTCTGGGGTGAGGCTGCTGTCTGCTGGACTGGAGAGTCCACATTGTAGACTCGAGACTCTGAGGTCAGACACCATTCTTTACTTCAATGCTGAGATTAATAATGTGAAAGTTATGTTGGCACTAAACTGTAGACATCAGGCTGATATCCTTCTGATCCACACTGAGGCTGAGATGGAATAGTCCACAAGGTGACATGCTATGTCCTTTCCTAACCACTTCTCCTTGACCTCAATGGAAAAGGTCAGGAGGTCAAGGGAAGGTGTAAAGGAGAGTTCATAAGGACTTAGGAAAAGTGGACGTGGTGCTCAGAGAATCATACAGCACTCACTCAAGACTACAAATGTTTGTTTGAAGAACTTCATTTATAACATAGAAAACGAGTTCAGTGACAAACTCCCTGCTGCACAGTTCAAGTGAGGATTCCTGTCCAGCACAGAATCAGAAGGACGTGTTCAATGGTGACGGGGATGTTATTGACGACCCGAACGGTGAACGTTTGTCATTATTGAGTGACGTCATCGTCTCCTTTCCTTTGATGAAGGAAGGTCCAGTGTTCCCTATGCTAAATGAGACAAAAAAAGGAAGCACTGAAGCATATTTCCTTAGCATCTAGAGAAGTGGACCAGCTCTTATCATGACTGCTCCTCAATACCTATGGGTCAGTTCACTCACTGAGGAAGCTTGAGATGAAACCATGAGGTGACGTGGTTTACTCCATCGACCGAAGAGCACTGTGGAGCTCCACATTAACAACCAGAATCTAACCAGAAGAACACAACACTGGAGGAGTCACTCTGAAGCTCTTCAGCTCTTGGTTCTCATCTTTTATTCCCCATCACGTTCTTTTTAATAAACCATAATAATACAAACATAAGACCTAGGTGTCTTCACAACATGAGATTGTGTCACGGATCGAAGACCAGGGACCCAAGCACAATGGACAAAACAGAGTAAGCAAATAATAATCCTTTACTGGAGTAACGGCAGGAACAGAATAGACAGAAACAGGGACACAGACTATGGAACGCTGGAGAACTTGGTCTCAAAACACAAGACAATCTGGCAGAGGACAAGTGCAAGTGAGGGAACCTAAGTAGTGAGTGACTAACGAGGGAATGGGTTGCAGGTGAGATGGGCGTGAGAACCAGGTGAAGGGAATGAAGGATGATCAGGTGTGAATGACCGGGTCTGAAATGACAAGAGAGTTAATAGACAAACAGATATAATGAAAACAACTATTAACAGAAAGAAGGTGTGGAGCTGAACTGTTACAGATTGTATGGATTGATTCGCTGGTGGAGTTTAAGAGGTGGACTAACTCCGTCTTTATTGAAGCCGCAGCACGTGGTTTTTAATATTAATGAGGGCTATTTTACACTGTTTAACCTGCATCCTGTTGACTTCAGGTGTTTGGAGTTTCCTTTTTCTAAACTTCTCCATTCTGAACCTTCAGCTCTGAACAGATTATTAACCACTGAAGGATTTCATGAAGGAACGTTTAATGTTTCATCTTTTATTCTTTATTCAGGTTGAGGAGCTGCTGGTTGTCAGAGATCAGCTGTTCTTCTCTGGCCTCAGCTCTGAAGTCCAACCCCTCCAGTCTGAGAGAACTGGATCTGAGTAAGAACAACCTGAAGGATTCTGGGGTGAAGCTGCTGTCTGCTGGACTGGAGAGTCCAGACTGGAGACTGGAGACTCTGAGGTCAGTAGAGGGTTGGAGTCGTCCATGCTGGTTCCAGCAGTATTGAGCTAAACACAGATCCAGTATTTCCTGTAGACCTCCAACACTGACGGGCTTCAGGATTGGACAGAACGTCTCCCAATCAGAAGAACCAGAAGCTTGTTGTGATCATGTGTTTGAGTTGACGTGAAGACAACTGTTCTTGTGTTCAAGTCTGCAGGAAATAAGTAAATGAGGCTGTTTACCAGCTGACAATGTTAGGAAAGAACAGTTTCTTCTGCCAGGAGGTCCGTCAACAAAATAGAATCTAATTGATGGTTCCAGTAACAATAAAATGATTTATATAAAAAGTACAGCGAACACAATTAGAAATTGAATCACACTAATAATAATCTACATCCCGAACATGGTAAAACCATACACCCCAGCTCGTTCACTTCGCTCGGCTTCTGCCAATCGGCTTGTAGCTCCGTCACTACGAGCTAAACACTCTATGAAGTCACGACTGTTTGCTGTGCTGGCTCCTCATTGGTGTAACGAGCTCCCCATTGACATCAGGACAGCAGAAAGTCTCTACACCTTCCGTTGCAAACTAAAAACTATACCTTGAATAGGGAAGGTAGCGCCGTAGTAGCACTTTGGTAGCACTTAAATGGCTCTTACTGATAGCACTTTGTAGTTTAACTTTATTGAAGAAATTGTACTTGCTTGATTCTTGTTGTTCTGAGTTTGGACTCATCGTTGAATGCACTTATTGTAAGTCACTTTGGATAAAACCGTCAGCTAAATGACATGTAATGTAATAACTACAGAGAATATATCCCATGGGACAGAGATCCAGTGCCTGGCCCCGGCAGACCGGCGTAGACTGGTTACCTGTCGGCTCAAAGAGATCTGCTCATCTACAGCATGTCTCAGTCTTGTAAGCTTAAAGTCCAGCCCCCTTCATCCTCTTCCAGGCCATCGAACCTCGTTCTGTTGTTCCTCATCACGCTCTCAAAGTTAGGTTTATTAAACCTAGTTTCCTCACAACAGTATGTCCTCATGTCCAGAGACAGAAGTCCTCACTCATCAATCTGATCCCTCTCATTGAATGTTTCTAAGGAGATGAGACATTCACATGTCACTGAGACTGTCGTTTTTATCAGCAGTGAATCCATCACTACAGTGAGCAGTGAACGCCTCTCTGTTTCTGCAGTCATGATGCGTTCAGGGCCCTCAGCTCTTTATGTCCACTGTGTACTAAGTGAAAGCTGCAGAGGGAACAGACCTGATGTCAAGAGTGTCTGCAGGAGTGAGAGCTCAGTGTTCACTCCAAGACGTTCAGATGAGAGCTGAAAGGACTGAAGGCCTGAGGCTCTTTCTGGTGATGTGTTGATGATCCATCTCTTCTTCTTCTCTCCTCAGATGGAAGTGAGTCCACCATCATCTCTGTGTTGCTCTGGACCTGATCAAACAAAGTGGATCTTGACTTAGTTTAGTTATTTGCTTCCTTCATGTTTAATAATAATAATGTACACTTTATTGATCCCCGGTAAATTCTATTCTTCTCTGCATTTGACCCATCCTTAGTTTTTAAGGAGCAACTGGGGGTTCAGTGCCTTGTTCAAGGTCACTTCAACATGAAATATGAGGAGAGCAGGGTACCTTGTGGTCTCAGGACAACCACTAAGCTACCACCCCACTAAGCTACAGCTGTGTTCTGACTGTCTGTTCTGACCCTAAAGTGTCAGATGAGTTGTGACATCATCACAGGAGATGAACCCATGTAAATGTTCCTGCTTCCTGTTGCAACGCCTCCCAGTGGATCGATGGAGTTCTGCATGTCATCGACTCATATTTATCAATAACAGTGTAAAGTGACCTTATTACCACCACTATCAGCCTTTCTTCATGTTATGACAGATGCATATCAGCTTGTAACAAACAGAGAGAGAAGATTAAACCTGAACCCAATCAAGGCTCAATATTGAGCATGAATTGAGATCGGCCGTATCAAGCCCGTTTTAAAAATGTTGTTTTGCACAAGTTGCACATTATGTTTTGAAAATGTATGCAACTCTTTATTGCCAAATATTTGAACTTGTTTCATTTAGTTTTTCACAGGTTGCACAGGTTAATTGCAGCCACAATAAGCTAATTATTTGCCAGTATGCTTTTTTGCACATATATAACTTTGTTTCCATTGTTCCACCAACGTGATTGCACATTTGGTTTACTTGAAAGTGATTGCAATTTTCTTTATTCTATTATTTGAAAAAGCACAGATTCACAAAAAGTTATTTCAATAAAAAGTCAGCATAGACAATTTTGTTGGGGCGGTGGGGCATGAACATTTTTCTTCCTCCAAAGTGACAGAAAAGGTTTGAGAACCACTAGTTTAGCTCCACATAGTTTACTTTCTGATTTATGTATTACATGTATAATTTATTCCATCCCTCCCTTGTTGTGGTCTACATTTAGGCCTGCTATTGAAACTCACTTGTTGAGTTTATTATTTCATGCATAACTTCTGGATTTTCGGTATAGCTGCTCTGGCTCCAGCATTGAGTATCACCGGGTCACATTTAGTTTATTACAGATTAATGCTAGTCGTCACGTTTCATGTCTGAACTCTGGGGAGCTTCTTCCCTCACAAATCAGTGTTGAATCAGTCGTTATCACAACGTTCATGTTCTGGTTCCTCGTGATGGAGCTGGATTAGAAAAGAAAATATTTACTCACATGTCATCAAACTATTAAATGCTCTGAGTTTTTGATAATCAATGTTTTTATATCTTTATGTATTTTATGTTCAAGGCTTTTTTCCTCCTGTAACAATAAAGTTGATGTAAAATTAATCTCAAATAGAGCCGTGACATCTTCATGCATCCTGAGCTGTTATGTCTGTATGTCTTCTCTTAGTTTATTACACTTTTATTACACAATCTGTTTGCTGTTTAGAGCTGAATCCTAACGAGTGAATTATTAACAGCTGATACTAAACTGCGTTTAGAGAAAACTGAAGATTCATCTCGGGGGACATCAGAACGCTCAGCATGAGTTTTATGGAACTTCAGAGTTCTCTTTCCTGCTCATTTATTTCTAAAATATATTTTATTTGTTTGTTTGCTGGAGAGAAAAGGAGAACGAGGAGGAGATCACTCTTCCCCCCTCTTTTGACCAGACAGATAAAAGGTTCAGGCAGAACAATCAACATCACATTTATATGGCAGGAAACTAAAATAATTATAAACAGGGTTGGTTATCATGGATGTAAATATTCTTATTATGTATGAATTCAGATATTTTCACTGTTCAACATTGGAAACGTGTGGATTACACCTTGAGGGTTCGGAATGAGTCAATGCCCCAAGCGAGGGCAATCAAATGGAGTGTGAGGTGGACGGACAGTTTGGTGCGGCGTTGTACCGGAACGTTTTGGTTCAGTGAGGGCTGAGCCGGAAGTTCTTTTTTACGTCTACGTTCAGGCTCTCACTTATGGTCATAAGCTTTGTGGCGGCGGGGCGTGGTTAGGCTCAGCTGCAGAGGGGAATGGGGGAGTGCGCTCAGGGAACGGTGCCAGGTGGATGCCTAATTGGCTCAGCTGGGGCTAATGATGATTTTGAACAGCTATATGGACGAAGTAGAGCTGGCTGGACAGAGCACGACGGAGACCGAATAACTAAACTTACTGAACAGTTCACGTCTCCAGTGTCTCTGTGCTAGGGGTGTACCTCCCGCGCTAATATGCACTTGTTACAAGCTTCTTGTAGAGGGTGGAGGAGCTCCACCTTAGAGATAGATAGGGGAACTCAGACATCAGTAGAGCCACTGCTCCTTTGAATGGGGCCAGCTGAGGTCACACACACACACACACATACACACGCACACACACTTCTACATGAACTCACCTGATTTACTGTAAATGAAGAGGGGTGGAGCCACAGGGGCCATGTGATCCAGGTAGTGAACCTTGAAGTGTTCAGTCTTAGAGTTCAGACTTCACTTAGAGTCGACGGAGCAGAAGGAAAGAAGCTAAAGCATAGTGTGTGTGAGTGTGTCTGTGAGTGTATGAATGTGTGTGTATATGTGTGTGTGATTGTGTGTGTTAGTGTGTTTGTGTGATGTGTGTTTGTGTGTTGGTGTGATTGTGTGTTTGTGTGTGTGTGATTGTATGGGTGTGTGTGTGTTATATGTGTGTGAATGAATGTGTGTGTGTGTGTGTGTCTGTTTGTGTGTGTGTGTGAGTGAGTGTGTCTGTGAGTGTGTGTGTATGTACGAACCCAATGTAGATCGGATTATACGACCACATGGTTGATCATTGAACTTTGGCCGAGGGTGTTCTGGTACCAAGTACACTAATGAAGTGCCCTATGCTCAAGCATGGTGTTTGTTAGGGCCCAACCAAGACTAGTACAGAAGTCCAACAACAAAGTACCTCTTGGGTTCAGATCAGGCTGTTCCTCCCAATCACCTGCCTCCAGGTTTCATCGTTACGCACATGAGCTTTGAAGTTCTCCAGCTGAACTATAGAGACCCCGATCGGCTCCCTTTCCACAACACCACCCAGAGAGTCTAAAGAGTCTCGGTACTCTGAATTATTGTTTGGTCCTCCAGAAGAGGAGTTCAGCCTCTCTCCAGGAGTTTCCTTCCAGAACCAGTGTTAGGCGTGTAGGGCCGAGCCTAACTATATCTAGTTGGTACCGCTCCACCTCCTGCACCAGCTCCGGTTCCATCCCTGCTAGAGAGGTGAAAGTCCACGTCCCCACTGACTCTTAATATAAACTATCTGCTGCACACTGACTCTTAATAGTAACTCTCTACTGCACACTTACTCTTAATATTAACTCTAGTCCACACTGACTCTTCATATTAACTCTCTGCTGCACACTGACTCTGACTTGACTATGATTCCGACTTCATGACATTTTTGAATGAAGTCCTTATATCAAAATAAAGATAAAAACGCTCCACAGAAAACGACTCCAGATATCGAGATAAAGAGTCTGTAAATATTAATTATGGATCGTCACGACACTCAGTTTCCATAGCAACGACTCTGAGGAATCCTGTTGAATGTAAATAATAATAATACATTTATTTATATAGCACCTTTAGAAACAGAGTTTACAAAGTGCTCTACATAAAGCAAGGTAAAAACATAACATCAATACAAGTAAACATTTCAGAAAATACATGAGGCAAAGGAGACAATGCCATATAGGCAATGAACACAATAGAGGAATAGAACAAAGCAGAACAGACAAACTAAAATAGGGGAAACAAAGAACTGCATAAAAGGACGACATCACTTAAAAGCAGTTCTATAAAAATGGGTTTTAAGAAGTGATTTAAAAGAAGCTACTGATTCTGCTAGTCTTATCCCCTCAGGTAGGTCGTTCCAAAGTCGAGGGGCTCTGATGGCAAAACCACGGTCACCCTTTAATTTAAGCCTTGACTTTGGAACGGCCAGAAGGGCCCCACCGGAGGATCTAAGGCTGCGAGCTGGCTCATATGGGTCTAACATTTTAATGATGTAGCTTGGGGCCAGACCCAGACGCGTTTTAAAAGTGAAATCAGCAAAATCTTAAAATCAACAGGGAGCCAGTGGAGAGAGGCCAGGACTGGAGTAATGTGATGCCGTCTGTTAATTCAATTCAATTCAATTCAGTTTATTTTGTATAGGCCAATATCACAAATTACAAATTTGCCTTTGTACAATCTGTACACATACGACATCCCTGTCCCAGGACCTCACATCGGATCAGGAAAAACTCCCCAAAAATAACCTTTCACAGGGAAAAAAGGGAAGAAACCTTCAGGAGACCAACAGAGGAGGATCCCTCTCCCCGGATGGACAGATGCAATAGATGTCATGTGTACAGAATGAACAGCATTACAAAGTTACATAAACACATTACATGAACATGACAATGTATGAATGGAACTCCAATCCATGAAACAGAAGGAGGTAGAGAGAAGGGGGGGCGAGGCGCATCAGCAGGGCCAACGCGAGAGGCCGGCTCACCAGGCATCAGACACCGCCAGGTCCAATGGACCCTATGAGACGTGAAGTCACAAAGACTCTGGGGAGGAAGCAGAGTTAATAAGGTGCAATGGAGAGATGTAAATTCATCCATAAGTAGAGAGAGAGAAGAGGAGATAGGTGCTCAGTGTATCCTAAAACATCCCCCAGCAGCCTATAAGCCTATAGCAGCATATCTAGGAGCTCGACCAGGGCAAACCTGATTCAGCCCTAACTATAAGCACTGTTAAAGAGGAAAGTCTTAAGTCTATTCTTAAATGAGGTGACTGTGTCTGCCTCCCAGACTGAAAGTGGAAGCTGGTTCCATAAAAGAGGAGCTTGATAACTGAAGGCTCTGGCTCCCATCCTACTTTTTAGGACTCTAGGAACCACAAGTAGCCCCACATTTAGTGAGCGCAGCTCTCTAGTGGGGCAATATGGTACTACAAGCTCCTTAAGATATGATGGTGCATCACCAATCAAGGCTTTGTAGGTGAGGAGAAGAATTTTAAATGTGATTCTTGATTTTACAGGGAGCCAGTGCAGAGCAGCTAATACAGGAGTAATGTGATCTCTTTTCTTAGTTTTTGTGAGTACACGAGCTGCAGCATTCTGGATCAACTGGAGGGACTTAAGAGACTTATTAGAGCAGCCTGATAATAAGGAGTTGCAGTAATCTAGTCTGGAAGTAACAAACGCGTGAACCAGCTTTTCTGCATCTTTTTGGGACAAGATGTGCCTGATTTTTTAAATGTTACGTAGATGAAAAAATGCAGTCCTTGAGATTTGCTTAATGTGGGAGTTAAAGGACAAGTCTCGGTCAAAGATAACGCCGAGATTCTTTACAGTGGTGTTGGATGCTAGGGCAATGCCATCTACAGAAACCACATCACCAGATAATTGATCTCTGAGGTGTTCAGGGCCTAGTAAAATAACTTCAGTTTTGTCTGAGTTTAACATCAGGAAGTTGGAGGTCATCCATGTTTTTATGTCTTTAAGACATTCTTGAATTTTAGCGAGCTGGTTGGTCTCCTCTGGTTTGATCGATAGATATAATTGAGTATCGTCTGCATAGCAATGAAAGTTTATGGAGTGTTTCCTGATAATATTGCCCAAAGGAAGCATATATAAGGTAAATAAAATTGGTCCAAGCACAGAACCTTGCGGAACTCCGTAATTAACGTTGGTGGTCATTGAGGCTTCATTGTTTACAAATACAAATTGAGATCGATCTGATAAATAGGATTTAAACCAACTTAGTGCGGTACCTGAAATGCCAATCGACTGATCCAGTCTCTGTAATAGGATGTCATGATCAATGGTGTCGAACGCAGCACTAAGGTCTAATAATACCAGTACGGAGATGAGTCCTTTATCTGATGAAATTAGGAGGTCATTTGTAATTTTCACCAGTGCTGTCTCTGTGTTGTGGTGTTTTCTAAATCCTGACTGAAACTCCTCAAATAAACTATTCTGATGTAGAAAGTCACACAACTGATTTGCGACTACTTTCTCAAGGATCTTAGAGAGGAAGGGAAGGTTAGAGATCGGTCTGTAGTTAGCCAACACCTCTGGATTAAGAGTGGGCTTTTTCAGGAGAGGTTTAATTACAGCTACTTTGAAGGAATGTGGTACATGGCCTGTTAGCAAAGACACATTAACAATATCCAACAGAGAGGTGCCAATTAAAGGCAACACGTCTTTAAGCAGCCTCGTTGGGATGGGGTCTAAGAGACAGGTAGACGGTTTAGAAGTAGAAACCGTTGAGGACAATTGGTCTAGGTTAATGGGAGAAAAGCTATCCAAATATACACCAGGGCATACAGCCGTTTCCAAGGCCACTCCTCTTGATGACAGATCGGCAGTAGTTGAGGGCAAGAGATCATCAATCTTGCCTCCTAATAGTTAAAATATTTTCATTGAAGAAGTTCATGAAGTCATTACTACTGAGGTCTATAGGAATACACGGCTCCACAGAGCTGTGACTCTCTGTCAGCCTTGCTACAGTGCTAAAGAGAAACCTGGGGTTGTTCTTATTTTTCTTTGTTACTGATGAGTAATAGGCTGCTCTGGCATTACGGAGAGCCTTTTTATATGTTTTAAGGCTGTCTCGCCAAACTAAGCATGATTCTTCCAGATTGGTGGAACGCCATATGCTTTCGAGCTTTCGTGAAGTTTGCTTTAGGTCGCGGGTCTGAGAGTTATACCAGGGAGCAAACCTCCTTTGCCTCACTGTCTTTTTCTTCAGTGGGGCTATCGAGTCTAGTGTCATTCTCAGTGAGCCTGTAGCACTATCGACAATATGATCAATCTGGGACGGACTAAAGTTAGCACAGGAGTCCTCCGTCACATTGAGACATGGTATTGAATCAAATGCAGAAGGCATCGCTTCTTTAAATTTAGCTACAGCACTGTCAGTTAGACATCTGGTGTAGAAAGGTTTGACTAACGGTGTACACTCCGGGAGTATGAACTCAAAAGTTATGAGGTAATGGTCTGACAGAAGAGGGTTCTGTGGGAAGACCTCCAAATGCTCAATGTCAATGCCATATGCAAGAACAAGGTCGAGGGTGTGGCCAAAGCAGTGAGTGGGTTTCTGTACTCTCTGACAGAAGCCAATCGAGTCCAACAATGAGATAAATGCAGTACTAAGGCAATCATTATCAATATCCACATGAATATTAAAATCTCCTACAATAATAACCTTATCAGTTTTAAGGACTAAACTTGATAACAACTCTGAAAATTCAGATATAAATTCTGAATATGGACCTGGTGGCCGGTACAGTATAACAAATAGGATCGGCTGTAATGTTTTCCAGGTTGGATGTGAAAGACTAAGAACAAGGCTTTCAAATGAGTTGTAGTTTAGTTTAGGTTAAGGATTCATTAATAGGCTTGAGTCAAAGATGGCTGCTACTCCACCTCCTCGGCCGGTGCCTCGAGGAATGTGAGTATTAATATGACTTGGAGGAGTTGATTAATTTAGGCTGACATATTCTTCATGGCTCAGCCAGGTTTCAGTAAGACACAATAAATCAATGTGATTGTCTTATATTAAATCATTTACTAATACAGCTTTAGATGACAGAGATCTAATATTTAGGAGTCCACATTTAATTTTCCTGTTTTGTTGCACTGTTGCAGTAGTGATGTTAACCTGTATGAGGTTATTTTGTATGACTCCTCTTCTGGTTACTTTTGATTTAATTAATTTAAGTGGCCGTGGGACAGACACAGTCTCTATAGAGTTAAGGTTAAGGGTGGGTAACTGCTCGAATAGAAGTGCAGAGAAGGGTGGAAGACTACAACTCTGCTTCTGCTTCCTGATCTGAACTCTGGGTCATGGATTAAGTCCGTTAATCAACTTGGCCATGTTCGCAGAAATGAGGCGCGCTCAATCCCAAGTGGCATGAATGCCGTCTCGGCTCATCAGATCAGGCTTTCCCCAGAAAGTCTGCCAGTTATCTATGTAGCCCACATTGTTTGCTGGGCACCACCTGGACAACCAGCGGTTGAATGACGACATGCGGCTATACATGTCATCATTGATCAGATTGGGGAGAGGGCCAGAGAAAACTACGATTAAGGTGGGTAAAATCAGGGGGGGGTTGCCTCTATCAGAAGACTACAATCTCCCTCAGGTAACCAAGTTTCTGTGATGACAAAAAAGTCCAGTTTGTTATCAGTAATAAAATTGTGGCATAAAAAAGACTTATTATTTAGTGATCTGATATTTAAAAGACCAACATTTACCAGATTCCTATTAATTATAGGTAATGAGGGATGTTACAGGGGAACTCTAATCAAATTATTATAGTTAGCAGCAGCGGGATATGCCACTGAGCGTGTTGCAGTGGGTATGCGGTAGGAACTAATGGAGGTAATAAAAGGTGTACCAGTCCGGTTTTGGGGAGTGGAGTCAGCAGGAAGAGGTGGTGGTGTGGGAGCTGTAAAAGTTCCTACTTTCGTGCCACCATTTCGCTCTTGGGGACTGTTGTTGTGATGACGAGCTGCAGCGATGCGCTCGGCTGACCAGAGGGAGGGGATGGAAAGCGTGGAGCGATTAGGCCAGGAGTAAACAAACTTTCTGCGGGAGGCTCTGTAGATGTAACGGGGCCGACGAAGGAGTCCGAGTGCCTTGATGGCTGAGATGAACGGAGGAGGAGAGAAGTTGTAGAGCCCGAGGAGCTGAGAGGTGGAATCCTGCAGAACCATGCCAGCCGGGGAGGATGCAATCGCCAACCACGGACCGGATCACCGGAGCATCAGGACCGCTGAGAGGCGACCAGCCTCCGAGCAACAGCATGGAGCAGGGAGTCGGCTGGCTCGTTGGCAGCCACCGGCCAGCAAGAGACTGTTAATGTTAACTGTTAATGTTAACTGTAAATGTTGTTTAATTCTGGAGCAGTTCGGCTGTAAATGTTAATAAATGTGAAGTTTGCTGTGAAGCCAGTTTGATAAATCTTTGTTACTGGTTCAGCTAACCAGCTTTTTGTTGGACAAAACATTAAAGTTCCTCTATGTGACCTCAGTTTAGTCCTGATCCTCTATAGACCTGAGGCTGAGTATCTGCACCATAACGAGGTGAACGATGCAAGTTCATCGAAAGGAAAAGCTTTTGGTTCGTGATCTCAACCTGCTGCTGATTTTACCCCCAAAGATCCTTGTTGACTTAAAAGTCAGTGAAGATCCTTAACCTGATCCAGAACCAGTCTCAGGTTGGTTCTGCTCCTCTATAAGCCTCAGTGTAGTCCTATATAGACCTCAGTGTAGTCCTGGTCCTCTATAGACCTCAGTGTAGTCCTGGTCCTCTATAGAACTCAGCTTAATCCTGGTCCTCTATGTGATCTCAGTATAGTCCTGATACTCTATAGACCTTGGTTTAGTTCTGGTCCTCGATAGACCTCAGTTTAGTTCTGGTCCTCTATAGACCTCAGTCTAGTCCTGGTAGAGAAGATGACAGAGAAGATGGTCTGGTTTAATAGAGTTATTTTTAAAGCTCCTCATCCAAGCCACCGGGTCGGATTCTGGTTCGCCAGCACCTCCTTCAGCTCAGACTTCAGACCCAGATCCAACAGAGACCAGTCCAAGGTGGACAGATCCAGCAGAGACCAGTCCACCATGGAAAGACCCAGATATGGCTTCACCTGCAGCCCTTGACATGCTGGAGACCCAGGACGTATTGCTGGACCCGCTGGAGGGAAGGGGTGCACGGGGGAACCAGTTTCCAGTCCAGCAGACAGCAGCTTCACATCTGAAGCCTTCAGGTTGTCGTTACTGAGATCCAGTTCTCTCAGACTGGAGGGGTTGGACTTCAGAGCTGAGACCAGAGAAGAACAGCTGATCTCTGACAACCAGCAGTCCATTATTAAATTTGTAATTTGTGATATTGGGCTATACAAAATAAACTGAATTGAATTGAGACAGCAGAGTTAGTAAGGTGCAATGTAGATATGTAAATTCATCCATAAGTAGAGAGTTAAGAGGAGATAGGCGCTCAGTGTATCCTAAAACATCCCCCAGCAACCTATACGTGTCAGGGTCCCTGTCTGACCCATTGTGTGTTTACCTCTGTTAAACCTGAGCCCTCTCTCAACCCCCTCCCAAGACTGTTGTTGCCTGCTTCCCTCTCGTTGCACTCCTGCTCACTCTCTCTCTCTGCTCCGGTGGACTCCGGAGCAGAACAACACTTCATGGAGTTTGTAATCAGTGCCCAGATTCCCGTGGAGACTCTAGAAGGCCCGCTAGTGGTCAATGCCCTGGATCGCAGCTTCCTAGCTAGGGTCACCCACCGAACTCTGCCGCTTCAGCTTATCCTGTCCGGGAACCACAGAGAGAGACTTCAATTCTATGTTTTTCCTCTCCCCAAAACCCTCTAGTTCGGGGCCACCCATGGTTTACCACCCATAACCTTCAGATTGACTGGGCAGCAGGTAGGATTGTTTCTTGGAGCCCCTACTGTCATACTTGAATTGAATTGAATGCCAGCTGCCTAAGATCTGCGCTACACCCCGGGGAATGCCCACTGGGCAACCTTGTGCCTCCGTCCGATCTCACCTCCATTCCCACCGCCTACCACGACATCGGGAGGTGTTTAGCAAGACTCAGGCTACCTCCTCACCGTCCCTACGACTGCACTATTGACCTTCACCCTGGCGCGTCGTTCCCTTCCAGTCGGTTATATAACTTGTCCAGACCAGAGAAGGTCTCCATGGAGGAGTACTCTCGCAGTCTGTGAAAGCCTCCTCCGTTCAGGAGGTGGAGATAGCCGTTCCCTCAGTGCAGCTCCACATCCATCGCTGTAGGAGGGTGTGGAGAGAGACCTGGGCCGCTCTTCTCCGTACGGCGGAAAAGAATAAACGCTTGGCAGATCGTCGCTGCATTCCCTACAGCTGAGGGCAATTAGGCCTCATCCCGGCACCTGTTACCTGAGCCCCTCCTCCGCACCTGAGCCTAACCACGCCACAGCCACCAGTCTCCATTGCTCTGTTGTGTATATAATCTAGTATATATATAATATATTATAATATGATATAACATAACAAAACATAGTATAGTGAAATATAATGTAACAACATAACATAAAATAGTATAGTATAGTGAAATATAATGTAACAACATAACATAGTATAGTATAATATAATATAACATAGTATCGTATATAGACTGCTCGTTGAAATCCACCGGAACAGTTGATGCTGGCTGCTGCTTCCGTCGGACCTCAGACACGGACGGACCAAACAACCGCGGTGCGCTTTGAACAACCCTCTGCCGGAAGCCCAACCAGAAGAAGTCCGCGTCGCAGCGACCTCCCGAGTCACACGAACCGTAACGAGTCAACACGAACCGTCACGAGTCAACATGAAGCTTCGCGGAAGAATCCTCGACGTCGCGTGTCTCAACCGTTTCACCCGTAAGTCCCGTGAGCGTCTTTTAGCTCCAAACGGGGAGCTCTCACCAGACTTCCGCCAGGAAACTCTCATTTCTGCGCGGCAAAGTGAAAAATACCCCACGACACGTGTTATTCATGTATTTTAGTTGTTATGACAAGTCGGGGCGTCTTCTGTTCGGCTCACAATACGTTCTGAAATAGTTTATTACAATTCTGTAACAGTGGTCACCAACCTTTTTAAGCCCAAGATCCCTGACCTCTGCCTTGGTGACAGGCAAGTTCTACCTATTGAGGCATTGAGAGAAAAACACTGTCCCGACTGGACTTACAACTTGAGGCTTTTTATTTGGCCTCATTGTGATTGAATGAAATCAAACATTTTGGTCCAGCTTTCAAATTGATGTGACCAAGAACACACTAAATGACTTAATTTCAGTGCAACATAAAATGTAAATTATTTGTTAACCGCACACAATACGAACAAGTAAAACACACATTTGCAATGAGCAGGCTGGATGAACTACCAATATTAATGTTGTATTTATCAACTGAAGCTACAACACAACACTGACAATTCTCAGTCAGTTACTAATGTAAGTTCAGTTCAGCTCTATGTCCAATCACAATGCCATCAGAAGTCATGTGACTCCAGTCTGTGAGCTGTCTGTGACTGAACACTGTGAGTGCCTTGTAGTTGGGCTCATAAGCACAGACAGCCAGCCTGAGGCAGTCTGTGAGCTGGCTCCTGAATTTGATTTGGTGATTTCATAACTCCACTTTGCCATTCATGAAGCTTTCTTCTTCTACAATAACAATAAATTGCAACCTTTGAAAAACTAAACAAAATAAGTTGAAATATTTGGAAATAAAGAGTTTTACTGAGTTTTACACTGAATCTAAATCACTGAATCTTGTTAACAGCGTAACGTAAACATTTACGTGAAGGTACAGGCATTTCACCATGTATTTATTAATGACTTAGTTTTATGTCCATGTGCTCTGTAATTTTGTAATATGTGAAGTTCTCAATAAAGGTCTTTCTGCATGTCCCCCACCAGGAGTCGTCACCACCATCTCTAAGCTGACCAAAGTGTGCGTCCTGCGGCTGACTCCGGACAACCTGTTCTTCGTCCTGTCCGGCAAAGTGGCCAACGGGGGCATCGGCATGTGGTGTGAGCTGTCTCAGGTAGGGGTTCTTCTCTTCCTCCGTCAGTGAAGGAACAGGGGGTTCTTCTCTTCCTACGTCAGTGAAGTTTTGTGTTTGAGTCCCGCCGGCAGCTTAAGACGTTGAATTAAGGATGAAATGTGGCACAGAAGGCAGCACAGCCTCACATGTGGGAAGCTGTTCCTTAGTGTGTCCTCCCTCCCTGCAGGCCAATGTCTTCGATGAGTACCAGATGGAGGGCGTGTCCTCTGAGGACAACGAGATCTGTCTGGAGGTGACGCCAGAGAACCTGTCCCGAGCCCTGAAGACGGTCCAGAGCGCCAAGGCCGTCAAAGTGAAGCTGACCAAGAAGCACTGCCCCTGCCTCACCATCGCCGCCGAGCTGGTGAGACCTTAGAAATGAGTACGGAGGGGGTCGATTGCAAAGCATCCTGGGGGAAACGTGTGCGGCTCTAGACATACCCTAACCCTAACCCTCACCAAAACAAATCATGGCCTGAAAGTAAAGGTTGTTTAACTTGTGTAAATGCTGAGGCGGACGGAGGTAAACATTCTGAAGGGGTTCGAGGGGTTAAAGGGGAACCGCATGAAGTGTTGAGCTTTGTTTGGTCTGAGAGCTAATGGAGCGATGTCCCGTCCAGCCCACCATGTCCAGCACCAGTCGGGTCGTCACCCACGACGTCCCGGTGGACATCGTCCCCCGGAGGCTCTGGCATGAGTTCAAAGAACCCAGCATGCCGGACTTCCACGTAAGTGACGTCTCTTTTTGGCGTCTGCGCTCTCAACCGGATGCGTGACCTGTTTTCACAGGATGGCGTTTGTCCGTCCCTGCAGGTCAGCGTCTACCTGCCTCCTCTGAAGACGATGAAGAACGTCGTGGACAGAATGAAGAACCTCTCCAACTTCCTGGTAGGGTCACAATCCTCCAAACGTCTCTCAAGTCCAGGTTTTGTTCGTTGAAGCAAAACCCAGATCAGTTTAAAATGAAGTGCGTGTCTGCCTGCCTCTCTCTCTCCCTGTGTCTGTCTCAGGTGATGGAGGCCAACCTGATTGGAGAGATGAACCTGAAGATCGAGACAGATCTGGTTTCCGTCACCACTCACTTCAAGGACCTGGGGAACCCTCCGTGGGGTAAAACGAGCTTCCTCTCACCTGTTTGTTTGTTTGTTTGTTTGTTGCACTGAGTTCCCTGCAGACGTTCATGGTCCCCAGAGGATGAAACCATCTGGAAACCATCTGGCTTTACTCCAGATGGTTTCCTGTTGACGTTGGTTAAGGCGTTCATGGTCCCCATAAGGATGAAGGTGATTCTGCTTATCGGTCCATTTCTGTACGGTTGCTGGTTTTTTTAAGATGAGATCAAAAGCATCAAGTTTTCATTTTGTCAGATTTTTCAAATTCGGAACAAACGTCCACGTGAACTCAAAGATCAACGACAAGTTTTTCCAACAATAAAAACACGACGGTGTAGATTAACTTAATTTGATTCTGATTGATTGGACATTTTGGATCTCTCAATGTTTCTAATGGGGGTGTTGCAGAGGGGACCTTTTATCAGAATGAATGAGGACACATTCTGTCTCTCCTGCCTCCTCCCTCCAGGTGATGACGCCTCCCAGGACGGTGGTCCGTCTCACAGCAGGGAGCCAGAGGCCATGGTTCAGGCCCGGGTGGACATCAGGAAGCTGCAGCAGTTCCTCATGGGACAACAGGTCAACCCCAGCAAGGCCATGTGCAGTAAGTCCACCCACAGCTCCTCCTCCAGCCAATTCTATTCATATGGTCATAACCTCAGCACTGAAATAAGAAACGTGTATTTGATGCAGGGAAATATCTTGTGTTATGATCAGTGAACTGGATTAACATGAGCCGAGTGGAACAAATCTATTTTTATTTACCGGCTGCAGCTTCTGGTTTTTTTGTAGGATCCAAATTTCTACCAAACATGAGATCTAAAATGTATTTTATCAAGTTAAAGAAACTCCAGAATTATGTTTTTTGTAGCTGGGAGATATGTCAATTCATAGATGGTTTTGTTTCTTTTACTTGAAATATTTGAAGGCATGTTCCATCACTGGTTAAATCCTGTTTTTGTCTGGACCCTCAGACATCGTCCATGAGAGGGTCGTCCACCTGATTCTGCTGCATGAAGATGTGTCCCTGCAGTATTTCATCCCCGCCGTGGCGTAGGTGCCTTCTGGACGCACGCCACACACCTTCTGCTGGCTGCACGCCATGCACCTTCTGACCGCACGCCCACACGCCTTTTGGGTGCACGCCACATGCCTTCTGTCTGCACGCTGGGACTTTGGGGAAAAAGAGGAATGTGAACCGGTTTTGGGTGTTTCCTCTCGTGGCAAAGGATTCATCTTCTAGTGGACCCTGTGAGACCAAACTCACCATGTAGTCTGTCCTTCATTTGGATGAGACTGAAGCTGGTCCCGGTCCTCATAGTTGACCTCAGGAAGACTGTACCACACTGACCTGTGGGAGGAGTGAGAACATGCTGGTAAATATACATTTAACTAAGAGGATTTGGACGGTTAACATAAATTGGAAATCTGACACATTCATTATTTGCAAATGAGTTCTGATTATTATGTTCTTGGTATTAAACGTGTTTAAAAATTAATAATATTTTAATTTAAGTTGCCTTCTTGAAACCCATACCTCTGTTTGGCATTCAGTTTGCTTTTGTTTTTGGTGTTTCTTCCAATAAATAAAATTTCTATGAATTGGATTTCATTTTCATTAATTTAATTAAATTTTTATTCATTTAATTTAATGTTCTCTTTTTTATATATAAAGTGGAATATAACATTCAGCTTTCTAAAATCCCGATACACAAGTATGGACTAGGCTAACGTCCCGTTAGCTAACATCTTTTCGGTTAACTTTACTGTGGCTACAACGGCTCTTTTAGGTACAGCTGAATTTTAGACCCATAAAGAGAGTAAATATATGTGTCTGTCAGCTAATGTAACTCAAACTAAACTTGGAAAGATATCTCGGTTAGTTAGCTGCTAGCTGCAATACACTAGATAACCTTTTAGGGCTGAACAAAATATGAAATAATGTAAATAAATGATTTCACGATGATATTAATGTAGTTTGGATGTTTTGTTGATCCTCAGTAGTCTGACAAAGGGGACCATTTTTTTCTTTATGACGTGCTAGCTAGCTAATGGGCTGAAATACCGTTTACCGTTAGCTAGCTAACATAAAGAGAAAATATATGTGTATGTCAAACTACATTATATCTGTTAGCAAATGGAACTCAAATAAAACTTAGAAAGAGTTTATTGTTTACACCTTGTTTTTAAATTATTTTTTTTTACTGTTTCTTGTGTGCACTTTATCCCTTTGCTGCTGTAATCCTGTAAATTTCCGCACTGCTGGGCTAATAAAGGATTATATTATCTTATAGTTTGCTGCTAGTTAAGGTGGTCTTTAGCTCAATAAACTAGATTAACTTTAGGGCTGAACATTTGAAAATGAAAAATCTTATTTTTCTTACCAATCTTGTGATTTAACCTCTTGTAATTTAAATATTATGATTTAACCTCTTGTTATTTAAATCTTGTGATTTAACCCTGTGTGTTTTCAGAAGCTCTGAAAACACACAGGCCGAGGGCTCAAGGAGGTTAAATCACAAGATTTAAATAAGAGGTTAAATTTCAAATAATTTGAAATCATGATTTATGTTGTCAATCACTAGTTTGATTAAATAATGATCCATTTAGAGTAAAACCTCCGATAAGGCAGAGTAGGCTTTAGGGCAGGTTTACCTTGTGATTGACAGGTTGTACACTACCAGCAGTATACAGCGTCTCCACATCACAGTCCTACACTTCCATTTGCTGGTTGCAAATTCCCAAGATGGCGATGGCCAAAATGGCAGTACACAAACCAGTGAAGTCCTGGTGACTACATCCACTTGTATAGTATATGATTGTTATTTATATTAGCTCTCAGATAACTGCATCAAGATAACTTAAGTTCAGTTAGCTTTAAGCTAAAGACACTAAGATAGCTATGTTTGGTTCGATGTTATCGACACCATTCATACAGCCATTTTCTTCCGCTTCCTGGTCGGGTGGCGGTGGCAGCAGGCTGACCCAGAGTTCCCTCTCCCTCCAACATTTTCCATCTCATTGTGAGCGTTGAAGTCTCTCAGAAGAACTCTGGAGTCGGCAGGCGGCGCCCCTTCCATGACCCGTCCCATGACGCCAAGAAGGCTGGATACTCCCCACAACCTGCAGGGAGGCGACCCTCTGGTTCTCAGCCGGGGGCTTGTGAGTATCCACCCGGCAACTCCAGAAAAGGACAAAGTTCAACCCTTCTTCAGGAGCTTGGTTCCATAGCCAGTGCTGTGCGTGGAGGTGAGTCCAACTATATCTAGCGAGTACCGCTCCACCTCCTGCTGCCCGGCCGCCCGCCCGGTCTACATAGCACCTGACCCTGATGCTTGTCCCTGCAGGTGGTGACTCCATGTTGTCGGACTGGGCACCTTGGGCAAAGGCCCGGCCACCAGACGCTTGCCGGAGAGCTCCCCGCTCTTAGTCTGGACTCATAGACCTGTTTGCCTTGGGAGACCCTACCAGGGGCTGATGGACAACATAGCTCCCAGGATCACTGAGCCTCTCAAACTCCACCATGTTAATGTAGTGGTTCACAGAGACATTATCAAGATCAACTAAACTTAATAAGATGACTAGTTAGCTACATTACCGTACTACACTTACTTAGGTAACTAGTTCTAGTTAATTGTTAACTATATTAGCTGTTAGCCACGAGTAGTGGTGTAACGGACCAGGATCCCCCTCACAGTTCAGCACTCATGTGAACGACGGATTACTAACACAATTTGACGTGAACCATCAGTGTGACAAAGCTTTACTGATGATCGTTATCTGCCAATATTAAAAAAAGAATGTGATCAGTTCTTCTTCTCGTGTAATGTCACTTTGTGGAAACAACCTTGTTTAAGCTGCTTCCACAACAACATGAATAGATATTAGAGATGAATTATGACCTGTTTACAAAACCTCTAAACAGCTGATGTTCAACTGTGTTCTAGTTCTTTACACAGAAAGATCTTCTAGATTTATGCTTTAAACCTAAAGATAAAGATAAAGAAACATTTTGACCAAAACTCATTTTAATTCAACCTGTTGAAGCCGAGAGACGGTCATGAACACATCATATTAATAATGTGAGCTCACACACACACACACACACTGCTACATGAACTTAGCTGATATCCTGTAAATTAAAAGGGGCTGAGCCACAGGGACCATGTGATCCAGTAACATGAGAACAGGAAGTGAACCTTGACTGTTGATTCATAGAGTTCAGGCGCCATTTAGAGTCGACCGAGCAAAAGGAGAGAAGCTGAAGGCTGAAGCAGAGTGTGTGAGTGTGCGTGTGTGTGTGTGTGTCTCTTGATCAAACTTGTTTGTCTTAATTTTTGTGCCGTGAGCTCACTCAGTGTTCCTGTTTAACTCTCAGACTGACTTCAGATCAGAAGATGAGTGGTTATGAGAAGGAAGAGGAGGACAGAGCAGAGTCTCTGGTTTCCGTCTGTCTGTCGATGAAGAGTGATGCATCCAATCGCCATCCTCCTCTGACCTTCAGTCATGAACCTGGACCCTCAGGCTCAAAGTAAGAGAACTTCTATGAACTCCTTCAGGATTCATGTTCACTTCCTGGACCTCTGACAATGTTTCTGTAGATTTAGAGATTTAGAGTTTGAGGTTCTTCCTCTTTGTCTCAGTGACAGCTGTCAGTCACCTAGAAAAGCTGTGACGTAATCCAAGAGGACTAATACACACTTTAAAGCCTTCTACATATCTGCAGTACAGTAGTTTCTGTATTCAGATCTACTAAAGCTGGAGGTTGTCTTAGACTCCTTGGACCATTAAACTTGAACACTGCTCATTATTCACAATGGACTACCAATGCATATGTTGAGCACTGAAAACAAAAGGAAGTGGAACGTCTGTGGTTCTTCTGATCATTAGCGTCAGCTGGAGTTGATGCACTCAAGAGGCCAGCCACGTCCTTCGAGTGCTCCATCAGATGATGTCTGTGTTCTGTGCACCATCCAGACATATTGTTACACCCCATGATGTCACTAATGAAACATTTAGTCTTTTGTTGTACTTCTTGGATCGGTACAGGTCTATCTATGGGGAGTCAATGGGGCACAATAAACTCATATCTTTTTCAATTTGAACTTAAAGACAACAAGGAGGGGACTTGTAAGTCCCCTCAAAGAAGTCCCCTCAAAGAAGCCCTTTTCACACTAACTGTAATGGTCCTGAGAAGGAGTCCACGCCACCATTCTGGCATCTCAAAAAGGCAACACATTTCAACATTGTCTTGTCTTACTTGAATTATGTTGATGTTGGAGGCCCTGACATTTGTTATAGTATCAATCAAATACTATATTCTTTCAGGTAAATAAGGAAAGGTCCATATTTATATACTTTAGGGCAGTGGTTCTTACATGGGGGTACGTGAGATTTCTTTTTAAATCTATTTAAAATTAGCATCCATTCAAAAATCCTTTACAAATAGTTTTTTAATCAATACAATATAAGTGTAACACACTGAATTGTATATATTCTATATTAAATCAGACACTTATGGCACAGCGCTGTGTATTACATTTTTTGTAGCACCAACAATTATTTTGCGCTGGTTAGGGGGTACTTGGCTGAAAGAAGATTTCACAAGGGGTACATCACTGAAACAAGTTTGAAAAGCACTGGTCTAGGGGACTGCCTGGGGCCCCCAAACCACCTAATTTACACTGTTTTCATTATCAAGGGCAAGTAATGAAAAGTATGCTTGTGCCCGGATCAGTTGTGCACCGCTTTGTCTGTTCTCCTTCTAACCTTTATGGATCTAGGAATTATATGTCTGTAGATATTAGACCTTAAATCTAGCTTCCGGCCTCAGAAGCTTTTTGAGGGTGAAAATGTCTCAATCTCCAGGGACAAATAAAACAAACTATGCCGATCTTAAAATTAAGCAAAAATATGTATTATACTTTGTATAACATTTACTTTTTGTATAACATATATCATTTAAGAGGTCTAACTTGTATCCCATAATTATCTGCTGTAGCAGTAATTTGATTATTTAGAGCTACTTAAATAATCTAAAAAAAGGGAATTCCAAGTGATATGAATAAAACCCTCTTGATGTTTGCAGAGTTCAGTCCAGATCAGAGTCTCCAGAATCCATCTGTCAGTCTATGAAGAGTGATCGGTCCAAAGATGATCCTCCATACTTAAGTCTTGAACCTGGACCCTCAGACTCAAAGTAAGAGAACTTCTGATAACTAGTTTATAGGACTGATGTTCAGTTAGGCTTGTACAGGGAGGAATCATTCCACCGGTTTCCGGCACCATGGCCTCAGATTTGGAGGTGTTGACTCTCATCCCTGCACGGTGGTGTAGTGGTTAGCACTGTCGCCTCACAGCAAGAGTTCCGCGGGTTCAATCCCCGGTCGGAGTGGTCCTTCTGTGTGGAGTTTGCATGTTCTCTAAATGTCCCATAGGTGTGAATGTGAGAGTGAATGGTTGTATGTCCCTACATGTGCCCTCGATGGACTGGCGGCCTGTCCAGGGTGTCCCCTGCCTTGGCCCTATGTCAGCTAGGATAGGCTCCAGTGCCCCCGCGACCCTAATGAGGATAAGCGGTATTGAAAATGGATGGATGGATGGATGGACTCTCATCCCTTTTTTCCCTGTGAAAGGTTATTTTTGGGTAGTTTTTCCTGATCCGATGTGAGGTCCTGGGATAGGGATGTCGTATGTGTACAGATTGTAAAGCCCTCTGAGGCAAATTTGTAATTTGTGATATTGGGCTATATAAAATAAACTGAATTGAACATCCTCTGTTCTTAAGGAAGGCAGCCTACATAGCAGTTACGGGTTCTCGTTTCATTGGCCAACAGCTCTTAAATTAGAAGAGTGATCATATGGAATATACAAAATAAACTGAATTGAATTGAATCCCGCCGCTTCACACTCGGCTGTAAAATGTCCCAGTGAATGCCGGAGGTCACGGTTCAAGGCCCACAGGACCACATCATCTGCAAACAGCAGAGAGGAGATCCCGAGACCCGTGAACCTGACGTTCTCCGCCCCCGGCTGCTCCTAGATATCCTGTTCTTGAAAATCACAACAGGACTGGTGATATTTCCACCATGTTAGGATTTTTAAATGCCTACTGCTCTGACATGCTTTTGAAATCTGATGATTTTCAATTATCATAAACAATGATCTTCCTCTTCGTCTCTGTGACAGCTGTCAGTCACCTAGAAAAGCTGTGATGTAATCCAAGAGGACTAATACACACTTTAAAGCCTTCAACATATCTGCAGTACAGTATTTTCTGTATTCAGATTTACTTTAAGGTCTTTGTTGTTATCAAAGATTCATTCTGAATAAAACCCTCTTGATGTTTGCAGAGTTCAGTCCAGATCGGAGTCTCCAGGATCCATCTGTCTGTCTATGAAGAGTGATCGGTCCAAAGAAGATCCTCCATACTTAAGTCTTGAACCTGGACCCTCAGACTCAAAGTAAGAGAACTTCTGATAACTAGTTTATAGGACTGATGTTCAGTTACTGACTGTTTTCTGATGATTTGTGTTTACTAAAGTTTATTTTCCAACTAAAATGAGAGAATCTTTGTGTGACACATGTTGTATCATCTTCGTCTTCATATCAGTGACAGCTGTCAGTCACATATAAAAGCTGTGATGTAATCCAAGAGGACTAATACACGCTTGTAAACGTCCCAGTCCATCCCTAGTGGCAGAAAAGGGAATGCCACGCTTGGACCTGACTCTGAGACACCCCCTTGACATTATACATGCTGTATGCCATTTAAATGTTTAATATACATTATAATTAAGGGCATTCTGACCACAGGTTGTAGACTGTATTCCTGTTATTATTTTCAGCAGGTCAGTTTTTGATAGTCCATCATTGCATATGGTTTTATTTTGGTTTGGTGGAGTTTCACACACTCCGAGCCTCGTCACTGTATAGCTGATCAAGGAGAGTTGGGCCTGCTGAAGTGCATGTTGAAGTTCAACATGGAAGTCTCCACGAGTCAAAACCCTTTTCATCCTGCAGGAAGTGTTTTTAACACGTGCTTGTGATTTTAGCATCATTTCAAAAGCTGAAGGAATAGAAGAAACGAGCTGCTGATGGTGAAATCTGTTCAGGAAACGACCTGAAATGGATCAGCGTCAGGCCGAGTACACAACCTATGCAAAGCAACACTTATGCACGTCATTGCAGGTATTTGCCTGGTGAACGGGTCAAATGCTGATCAACCTGCTGTATTTGGTTCTGACTCCACCACCACATTTCTGACCAATAAGAAAGTCTTAAGTACTTAATTAAGACTTAAAAGTACTTTTTACCGGCTTTGCTCCATCGTGCACGCCCCTCAGCTTTCACTCTGATTGGGACAAGACAACGTGGCGTCAGGCTGCTGGTCTACTGCAGTATTTACACCACTTCTAACCTCAGTTCAAACCTAACTAATTCAAGCTCTCTTAAAGGCTTTTACTTTGAAGGCGCTGCAGGAAGTGTTGACTTTGTTTAACCTTTCCACTCCCGTGGAAACATACCGAAATTAAAATGGCTGTAGTTTCTGAACCACTCTGACTATTAATAACTAATAATCCATTTAATTTATATTGTGCTTTTCAAGATACTCAAAGACACTTGACATTATACACCGTAGACACAGCTACGGGGAGCAATGCAGGGTTAAGTGTCTTGCTCAAGGACACATCGACTAGGGCGGGGATTGAACTGCCAACCCCTTGATTGAAAGACGGGCATGCTAACCACTGACCCATAGTCACCCCACGACTATATGCATCAATGAGGTCTTTCCAGAAATAAAACACCCCATCTTTTAGGTGTATTGTGAATGTGTCAGAAATCCTTCAGGGCATACAGAAACAGAGCAGTGGGCCTTTTGAAGTCAGTAAAAATGTAAGATTTCTTTCTGCCTAAAATAAAAAAGCATCTTTCAGTAACTAAATCTGGATGTTTTCATCACCAATCAACAAATCATTTTAGTAATATGAAATGTCACAGAAAGAGGAAGAGGAGTCCTGAGGAAGAGCTGATGTCAAGAACCAGAACCAGAACTGGACTGCAGCCAGCCAGTGAGAGCAGCACTGTACAAAGTAAGCTGTCCATGTCTCTGCTGATGTCTTCATGTCTGGAAACAGGAAGTGTGGTTCTCATACAGGAACTCTTGTTTAAGATCTGCTCCAGCAGACACTTCTGCTCTGCATCACTGTTCTTCTTTGAGAGACAATCTGAACCCAAAATACATAAATGTAGATTTTGTTTTGGTTTCATGATCGCGCCCCGTCTTTGCATGAACCAATCAGAATGCTGTTAGTTCTTCACATGGTCTTCTTTACCCCATCTTTGCATGAACCAATCAGAATGCTGTTAGTTCTTCACATGGTCTTCTTTACTCAGTCTGTGTGGATCCAGTTCATGAAAACACGCATTTCCACTGCAGCCTCAGCAGGAAAAACCCAGCTGAGCTGTTGTGGTTCTGTTTGGTAGCACGGTCAACAGCACCATGACGGAGACGGTCTCCTCTCTCAAACCAAAACCACGTCTGTAGCTTCACTGACTGGATCAACATGGTGCTGGTGACCAAAGAGAAAGCTCTCTGTGTTCACATCTCACCACTTTTGTAGCTTCTAACTGGATCAAACTGAAAGTTACCTCGTCTGTACATTCTGATTTTATTGTTGACTGATTGTTTTAGTCAAATCAATATCATATCTTCTTTGTATGTTCTCTCATGTGTCTCTGGTTCAGCAGATCCTGGTATACAGGAGGTTTTAGATGAACACAAGATAAGTCTGAAGAAGAGATGTGAACGTGTGACTGAAGGAAGCGGTGAAAGAGGAAGTGGAACCCTCCTCAACAGCATCTACACGGAGCTCTACATCACAGAGGGACTGAGTGAAGAGGTTAATACCCAACATGAGGTGAGGCAGCTCGAGTCTGCTTCCAAGAAGAAGACCCTCCAAGACACTCCCATCAAGTGCCACGACATCTTCAAAGCCTCAGCTGACCAGCAGAGACGCATCAGAGTGGTTCTGACCAACGGCGTCGCTGGCGTTGGAAAAACCTTCTCGGTGCAGAAGTTCACTCTGGACTGGGCCGAGGGTTTGGAGAACCAGGATGTCGGTCTGGTGGTTGTGCTTTCGTTCAGGGAGCTGAACCTGATCAAAGATGAGCGGTACAGTCTTCTCGAGCTGCTCCATGTGTTCCATCCAACATTACAGAAGGTCCCAGCAGAGGAGCTCTCTGGCTGGAAGGTTCTGTTCATCTTTGATGGTCTGGATGAAAGTAGACTGGCTTTGGATTTTATCAACAATGAGGTTGTGTGTGATGTCACACAGAAGGCATCGGTCAACGTGCTGCTGACGAACCTCATCGAGCTGAATCTGCTTCCCTCGGCTCTCGTCTGGATAACTTCCAGACCTGCAGCAGCCAATCAGATACCTCCTACTCATGTTGATAGGTTAACAGAAGTACGAGGCTTCACCGACCCTCAGAAGGACGAGTACTTCAGGAGGAGATTCAGTGATGAAGAGCTGTGCAGCACCATCATCTCACACATCAAGACATCCAGGAGCCTCCACACCATGTGTCTAATCCCAGTCTTCTGCTGGATCACTGCTACAGTTCTGGACCATATGTGGACTGCAGGCCAGAGAGGAGAGCTACCCAAGACCCTGACCGACATGTATTCACACTTCCTGCTGGTCCAGACAAAGAGGAAGAAGCAGAAGTACCATGAGGGACATGAGATGAGTCCTCAGGAGCTGATGGAGGCTGAAGGGGAAGTTCTTCTGAAGCTGGGAAGGCTGGCATTTGAACATCTGGAGAAAGGAAACATCATGTTCTACCAAGAAGACCTGGAGCAGTGTGGTCTAGATGTGACAGAGGCCTCTGTGTTCTCAGGAGTCTGTACAGAGATCTTCAGAAGAGAGAGTGTGATCTTCCTGAAAACTGTCTACTGCTTTGTTCACCTGAGTGTTCAAGAGTTCCTGGCTGCCGTCTACATGTTCCACTGTTTCACACACAGGGAGATAAAGGTACTGGAGGACTTCATGGGTAAAGACTACAAGTATTCATATACGGGGAACTTCCTGGGGAGAGCCATGGAGAAATCCCTCAAAAGTGAAAATGGCCACCTGGACCTGTTAGTCCGCTTCCTTCATGGCCTCTCTCTGGAGTCCAACCAGAGAGTCTTAGGAGGCCTGCTGGGTCAGACAGACAACAGTCCAGAAACCATACAGAGAGCCATCAACAACCTAAAGGAGATGAAAAGTTATTACATCTCTCCTGACAGAAGCATCAACATCTTCTACTGTCTGATGGAGATGAAGGACCTTTCAGTTCATCGGGAGATCCAGGAGTTCCTGAAGTCAGAGGACCGATCAGAGGAACTCTCAGAGATCCAGTGCTCAGCTCTGGCCTACATGCTGCAGATGTCAGAGGAGGTTCTGGATGAGTTTGACCTGAACAAGTACAAAACATCAGAGGAGGGACGACGGAGACTGATTCCAGCTGTGAGGAACTGCAGAAAGGCTGAGTGAGTCCAGAATGTGATTCACTTTATGAATACAGTGTAGATCAGTAGTTTAGTTCTTCCACTAAACTATCAAATGTATAATATTCATAAAATAGTGTTCTAGTTGTTTGGTACAAAGTTATAAGTCAGTTGTATTTTGTCTCAGATGTTCTTCTTGTTTCAAAAGCTACGAGTGAAAACATGTTGATGTTTCAGTTGGTTGTGTTTTCACTGTAAAGTTATTCTATTTATTTCTGATGATTGTTCAGAAATTTTAAATGTGATTTTTGATTTTACAGGGAGCTTTCATCATAACATTTTGTAATATTTGTGTCATTACAGACTTTCTCGTTGTGGTCTCTTAGAGACTCACTATGAAGTTGTGGCCTCAGCTCTGAAGTCCAACCCCTCCAATCTGAAAGAACTGGACCTGAGTCATATCAACCTGCCGGATTCAGGACTGAAGCTGCTGTCTGCTGGACTGGAGAGTCCACATTGTAGACTGGAGGTTCTGAGGTCAGTTCACTCACTGTAAGATTTCAGTATGTCCCTAAAAACAAAAGCAGAATATCTGTTAGGAACAGAACGTAGAGAAATGAAGTGATTGACAGGAGAGTGTTTAGCAACTCACATGGTCGTCCATCAGTCAGTGAAGATGATTGTCAGTCCTGATGTTACGTTACATTACATTACATGTCATTTAGCTGACGCTTTTATCCAAAGCGACTTACAATAAGTGCATTAAACCATGAGTCCAAACTCAGAACAACAAGAATTAAGCAAGTACAATTTCTTCAATAACGTTAAACTACAAAGTGCCATCAGTAAGAGCCATTTAAGTGCTACTAAAGTGTTAAACTACAAAGTGCTATCGGTAAGAGACATTTAAGTGCTACTAAAGTGCTACTTTAGTGTGGCTGAGATATGTGAGGGAGATGAAGGAAGAGGATGAAGATCTGATGACAGCAGATAGAAAAGATTTGAATGAGCTCCATGAAGGGGAAGTTGTGACAAGAGGTCAGCTGAGAGCAGTCAGTGCTAGTGGCTCTTCAACAAGTGGTGCTTATGAATGACATCATCACACTACGGATGTAGAAGGTTCTAACTTATTTAACATTGGTTCTTCTTGACAGCAGGTATACCTGTTGTTCTGTGTTCATGTTGAGTCTCATTATCTGAAGCCACAGACCTTCAACACATGTTGTTCTTAAAGAGCCGGTTCATCTTCTTTCAGGTCTTTCTCAACACAATACTCACAAGTCCAAATGTCCCTTCAAGAGTTGTTGGTGTCTTTAATCGGTCCAGACTGTGATAGTCCAGGACCAAATCCACAGTCTAGTTCTGTGGAGAACACACTTGTGAAGTGGATCTGAACTAAAATGAAGCTTCACATGCATTCTGCTGTGTTTGACAGCGTCTGTATTTAAACCTCCTATTCTAGCAGTCTGGACTGCTTTGACCCAAATGTTGCATGTGCTAGCAAACAAAAGATCTCCAGTATGTATCAGACCGGCCTTGCTCACCTCAACACATCTGATTGGTTATGAATGGATTATAATCTTCATCTTTTATTCTTTAATCAGGTTGAGGAGCTGCAGTTTGTCAATGATCAGCTGTTCTTCTCTGGCCTCAACTCTGAAGTCCAACCCCTCCAGTCTGAGAGAACTGGATTTGAGATACAACAAACTTCAGGATTCAGGACTGAAGCTGCTGTCTGCTGGACTGGAGAATCCACATTGTAGACTGGAGATTCTGAGGTCAGACACCATTCTTTACTTCAGTGCTGAGATTAATAATGTGAAAGTTATGTTGACATTAAACTGCATACATCAGTCTGATATCATTCTGATCCACACTGAGGCTGAGATGGAATAGTCCACAAGGTGACGTCCTATGTCCTTTCCTAACCACTTCTCCTTGACCTCAATTGAAAAGGTAAGGAGGTCAAGGAAAGGTGTAAAGGAGAGTTCACAAGGACTTAGTAAAAGTGGTCGTAGTGCTCAGAGAATCATACAGCACTCGCTCTAGACTACAAACGTTTGTTTTGAACAACTTTATTCATAACATAGAACAACGAGTTCAGTGACAAACTCCCTGCTGCACAGTTCAAGTGAGGATTCCTGTCTAGCACAGAATCAGAAGGACGTGTTCAACGGTGACGGGGATGTTATTGACGACCCGAAAGGTGAACGTTTGTCATTATTGAGTGACGTCATCATTCCCTTTTCTTAGATGAAGGAAGGTCCAGTGTTCACTATGCTAAAGGAAACAAGAAAGCAAGCACCTTTCCTTAGCATCTAGAGAATTGGACCAGCTCTTATCATGACTGCTCCTCAATACTTCTGGGTCGGTTCACTCAGTGAGGAAGGTTCCTGAGATCAAACCACGAGGTTACGTGGTTTAGTCCATCGAGTAAAGAGCAGTGTGGAGCTCCACATTTACAACCTGAATCTAACCTGAAGAACACGACACTGGAGGAGTCACTTTGAAGCTCTTCGTTCTCATCTTTTATTCCCCATCACGTTCTTTTTAATAAACCATAATAATACAAACATAAGAACAAGGTGTCTTCACTTCATGAGATTGTATGGATGGAGTCGCTGGTGGAGTTTAAGAGGTGGAGTCACTCCGTCTTTATTGAAGCAGCAGCACGTGGTCTTTAATATTAATGAGAGCTATTTTACACTGTTTAACCTGCATCCTGTTGACTTCAGGTGTTTGGAGTTTCCTTTTTCTAAACTTCTCCATTCTGAACAGATTATTAACCACTGAAGGATTTCAAGAAGGAACATTTAACGTTTCATCTTTTATTCTTTATTCAGGTTGAGGAGCTGCAGTTTGTCAATGATCAGCTGTTCTTCTCTGGCCTCAGCTCTGAAGTCCAACCCCTCCAGTCTGAGAGAACTGGATCTGAGTTACAACAACCTGAAGGATTCTGGGGTGAAGCTGCTGTCTGCTGGACTGGAGAGTCCACATTGTAGACTGGAAACACTGTGGTCAGTTCACTGACTCTCTGTTACTATTCTAATGTTTATTTAATTATTCAACCTAATTTATGTACTTAAAGTTGTAAATTTGTTTTTGTTCATATTTCATGGTTGTTGAATTACATTTAGTCTACAGTCACAGAATACTTGTTTCTTAAAGAAACTGTAGAAAACCTCCTCAGTTGTTAAAGTAAATAATGTCTATGATTTTTGGTAAATGGTCAAATCTGTGAACAGAAAATCCTCTGAACTAATATTTGTTTCGTATTTGTAACGTTTACTTGAAGTATAACTATTTGTTTAGTTTGATATATTAATCTTTAAGAACACACATGGAGATAAAGTCATCTTTTCAAAAGCAGCTGTTTAAAGGATCAATATGGTCTTGATCCTGTAATTTCAGATCTGAGACCAGCAGCATGGTCTTCATCTGTGTGGACATCAATAGGTTATGTTGCACTGACATGTGAATGATGTCTGTAGAAGGCTGACATAATGATGATCCACAAGAACACAATGACAAAGAGAAAAGCTCATTGATGAGGACATCATCATGTTGAGCTACACATTTAAACCTCAACACATCTGATTGGTTATGAATATAATCTTCATCTTTTACTCTTTATTCAGGTTGAGGGACTGCAGTTTGTCAAGGATCAGCTGTTCTTTTCTGGCCTCAGCTCTGAAGTCCAACCCCTCCAGTCTGAGAGAACTGGATCTGAGTTACAACGATCTGAAGGCTTCAGGAGTGAAGCTGCTGTCTGCTGGACTGGAGAGTCCAGACTGGAGACTGGAGACTCTGAGGTCAGTACAGGGTTGGAGTCGTCCATGCTGGTTCCAGCAGTATTGAGCTAAATACAGATCCAGTATTTCCTGTAGACCTCCAACACTGACGGGCTTCAGGATTGGACAGAACGTCTCCCAATCAGAAGAACCAGAAGCTTGTTGTGATCATCTGTTTGAGTTGACGTAAAGACGACTATTCTTGTGTTCAAGTCTGCAGGAAATAAGTAAATGAGGCTGTTTACCAGCTGACAATGTTAGGAAAGAACAGTTTCTTCTGCCAGGAGGTCCGTCAACAAAATAGAATCTAATTGATGGTTCCAGTAACAATAAAATGATTTATATAAAAAGTACAGCGAACACAATTACAAATTGAATCACACTAATAACTACAGAGAATATATCCCATGGGACAGAGATCCAGTGCCCGGCCCCGGCAGACCGTCGTAGACCAGTTACCTGCTGGCAGTCGGCTCAAAGAGATCTGCTCATCTTCAGCATGTCTCAGCCTTGTAAGCTTAAAGTCCAGCCCCTTTCATCCTCTTCCAGGCCATCGATTGGACAATACCTTGTTCTGTTGTTCCTCATCACTCTCTCCATGTTAGGTCTATTAAACCTAGTTTCCTCACAACAGCATGTCCAGAGACAGAAGTCCTCACTCATCAATCTGATCTCTCTCATTGAATGTTTCTAAGCTCTATATGTCCACTGTGTACTGAGTGAAAGCTGCAGAGAGAACATACCTGATGTCCAGAGTGTCTCCAGGAGTGAGAGCTCAGAGTATTCACTCCAAAATGTTTAGATAAGAGCTGAAAGGACTGAGGCCTGAGGCTCTTTCTGCTCATGTGTTGATGATCCATCTCTTCTTCTTCTTCTCTCCTCAGATGGGAGTGAGTCAACCATCATCTCTGTGTTACTCTGGACCTGATCAGAGGATCATCAGTGGATCTGGACTTAGTTTAGTTCTGGCTCCAGCATTGAGTATCACCAGGTCACATTTAGTTTATTACAGATTAATGCTAGTCGTCACGTTTCATGTGAGGAGCTTCTTCCCTCACAAATCAATGTTGAATCAGTCGTTATCACAACGTTCATGTTCTGGTTCCTCGTGATGGAGCTGGATTATAAAACAAGACTCAATTTAGTTTTAATGTCAGAGAAAATATTTACTCACATGGCATTAAAGTATTAAATGCTCTGAGTTTTTGATAATCAATGTTTTTATATCTTTATGCATTTTATGTTCAAGGCTTTTTTCCTCCTGTAACAATAAAGTTGAAGTAAAATGAATATCAAGTAGAGCCGTGACCTCTTCATGCATCCTAAGCTGTTATGTCTGTTAATAACACTTCTCTTTGTTTATTACACTTTTATTACACAATCTGTTCGCTGTTTAGAGCTCAGTCCTAATGAGTGAATTATTAACAGTTGATACTAAACTGAGGTTAGAGAAAACTGAAGATTCATGTCGTGAGACATCAGAATGCTCAGCATGAGTTTTATGGAACTTCAGAGTTTTATATATATATATATATATGATAATATATTGTATTTGTTCTGTCTTCACGTCTTGTTTATCGTAGTTTTGTCTTTGTATTTTAGTGCTCTGTTGTTGTTAAAGTCACTAGGAGGAACTTTAACTCAGTGTTGACTCTGGCGCCCCCTGTGGACTAAAGTGGTTGTCCAGGTGGTGCCCAGCAAACAATGTGGGCTAAGTAGATAACTGGCAGACTTTCTGGGGAAAGCCTGATCTGATGAGTCGAGACGGCATTCATACCACTTGGGATGGAGCGCGTTATATTTGTGCCTCACAGCAAAACAAGGCTCCACAAAATCAACCAATCGAAGCATTGAAGAGATACAGACACTAAGACGAAGCTAAATTCTGATATTATTAGATAATCAAGTAAAAGAAGATGCTCCTCCAGAGTGAGTGCTTTGATTCATTCATTCATCATATAATTCACTGAATGGTTGCAAAAGCTAATAAAGAATATGGATTCTCACAAGGACTGGGGTATTTACATATAAGGATGATATTTGAATGGAACAACAATAATAGCACAAATGTAAATACAACATAATGTAGAAGAGCCTGAGAACAACAGATTGATGCAGTGGCATCAAACACTAAGTGAAATAGAAATGACAGCTCGTTAGCCCTGATCAGGACCCTTTGGTGGCATCTTCTGTGTTTCCGTAAGGTCAAGTCGCAGCTTCACGCCATCCAAAACTCAAATACAGAAGGCTGATCAGGTTTGCGGCCTACCGTTTTCAGCTGTCACACCTGCATTATATTGGCACTCTACTCCTGAACCTCCTGTTGCAGTAGAGCGAGCATATTGCCCAAAAGCATAGGCAACAAAGAAATGGTGATGATGTTGCAAGGGAAAATCCTGTTGTTGTTTTTTGTTTTGTAACAGGAGATATTAGTAGAACCCCTCTACTATCATGCAGACATGTGAAGGTGTACAGATACCCGTTTGAGTGTGATTAAGTTTTTTATTGTAGTCTTGAAGGCATTTGGGTTTTAAATGGGGCGACTTGAGAGCTGCAACTGGATCTGACTGGAAAGACATGAGATACCACCAAAAAGGGCCCCAATCAGGGATAAGTGATTAGTGAATCAAGAGAGATAGATTGGGCAGTTAAATAATGTTGAGTAAAGTCTACTTACAAAGCCTGTCTTGAAGAAGTGTGCGTTCTCATCTCCAAGGATGACAGGAAGGCCACGGAGGACTGCTGTTCGCTTCCCAGTCACATCTGTACTCAAACAAATATCTCAAAACACACACACACACACACTTCCTAAGTGTTAAAGGACAATCAATTGACAGCTCTGCATGCAATGGCACTACTTTAGTAACCACATAAAGAAAAATTACTTTGCTTGAGAAACTTACCCCTGGTGTGACTTGTGCAGATATTCATTAAGTTTCTTCCCTCCTTGGACTTGGACATCTCCAGGAATCGAGGAGTGCATTTGTCGAGTTCTTGGAAGAACTCTGCTTGCAGATTTTTGCTTGATAAGCGACAGAACTCTAGAATCTAAAGGAAAGAGTATGATAATTTAAGATTTTGTCACATTACCTACACAATACAAAACGTAGAGTACCGCTTGCTGTTGGGACACGGTGCCACTCACTGAGGCCGAGAGGTCCGCCGTCATACGGTTGTTGTTGAATTACTCCTCGTTGAACTTAACCTAACATTACATTTCATCTTCATTCAATGACAGTAATGTTGTGCGACTCCCGTAATGCGGTGCGTTCAGGGCACACGAGTGACACAGCCACGGTTATTAATACCCACTAACATCCTGTCTGCCATTAAAAAAATGCTTAACGTGACGTTATATGTTAAGTACTTTACTTTTAAATTGGTAAACGGATAAACTGGTTTAGAATTTTGACTCGTTTCCCGACGAGGTCCCTTCCACCATTAGCCCATGTACATGACAATAAAAAAAGACATGCTTACCGAATTCAAGAGTGGCCCTGAAAGATTGACAATTATCATTGCACCCGCTAATAAGCACGCTAAGTTTGCTGAAACACAAGTTGTGGTTATATTTACACTAAAGCTCTTCTAGAGGGGTTACACACACGGTGGACTTGACGGGCTAGCTAGCTTAAACGTTAGCTTTCGAAATAGAAGACGCAAAGTTAACATCCAACCAATAATTAACATATGAAGAATATGGCGAAGAGACAACGACGTTTGCTAATTAGATGAACGGTAGCGTTTTATTATCAAGCGGAAACTTACCTTAAGATAACTTGACACAATGGCGCTTTCTTCCCGCTTCGTCCGCCTCACAAAGAACGTCTTCAGTGGTCAACTGCGCATGCGTATTCAAGTCGAGCGCTGCCGAGTTTCTCCGAGCTTTGCAAATGGGTCCTCCTCACTCGTTTTTTTTAAGTAAAGGTTACTTAAGATGATAAGTTTAATAACTTTACTCACCAGAAAGTGTTCTTTACCAAGTTTCTTTAAGTATGGTCAACAAATTAAGCAGACATGAGTTAAGCTCACTATTTCTTTTAAGTAAGGTCAGCAATTACATTTTACAGTGTACAGATTGTAAAGCCTTCTGAGGCAAACTTGTAATTTGTGATATTGGGCTATACAAAATAATCTGAATTGAATTGAATTGAAAATTGAATAGTGAGAATAAGAGTATAGACCTCCAAGATGTTGGGGAAACGAGAGAATTGACAACGATGACATCAACTCTCCAGATGAAAGCTGGGAAAATGGAAGAGAAATCTACCCTTTCAATGTTAAAAGCTATTGAAGGTATAAATGTATCACATTTAACTACAGTGGCGCCTCAGATTGTTTCTATAACGTCACCTCCATCAAATACTGTGATCAGAGTTAAGTTAGGAGTTAAGTTGACCTTCCTTGTCAATGTGGAAGATAGAATGTTGGTAGTCGTAGTGAAGATTTGTTGTTGACAAAACCTGAAGATGACATTGTGCCTCTGTGAAAGGCTATTTAGCATCGCAGGACTAGTCTTCAGCCCAAAAGGTTATTTTGAAGATGAACAGGACATTTTTCAGTTTCAATAAATGACTGGGTTCTTACTTTCGGTGCTGCTTTAGTATTGATCATGTTTTGATATTTGAATCATTTTGTGGATGATCAGATCGTGTTCTGATGGTATCAGTCGCCCAATTGCAGATTCAGCTTGAGCAAAACCTTTGCCTGTTGTGTTCAAATCAGGCCCAGAGGAGTTTATAAGGCAGGTGTCCTTTCTCAAAACACTGACCTAATGCATCAAGTTGATATTTTTTGCTGAACCCAATATTATGCATTTGCCCTCCACATCCTTTGTTGGAATGAGCATACTTATAAACGCACTGTTACAACTCCTTCATAGTGTCATATTGCTATTCAGAGAATTATCATGATAAGTTCATAGTAGATGCAAAAGTATACTTATGTACAATACATTATGTTAAATATTGTTGCTCATGGATGGATCACAGCCAACCCAATTATTTTCAACACAACTCATTGTCCTTGGTCATGGTGGCAACAGCACTTAAGAGAATAAACTTCATAATTCTCAAAATTCTGACCCTTTGCTTTTTTATTAACAGCATTTATTTGTACTTTTACTTTCAATACTTGCAAGTACATTTATTTTATCAAACAATTACTTTTGATACTTAAGTACAATACATATCAAATACTTTAATAATTGTACTACTTTAATAAGTATTCTCATCAAATGGAGGTAAAGACTTTACATGCATTCAAAACATCGTTATTGTCAATGTGTCGTCCATCTTTACACCCAGTCCATGAAGTAAAGTCACATTAACACACAGCTGCTTTAACTGTTAATGATATGGTGCCCTCTGGTGGACAGAAAGGGAACGACACTCAACACGTGTACCAGCTGCAATATCCAAATCTAAAACACAAGCTAAAGGAAATGCAATAAATAAAATAGTTACTATCTTCCACTGACCAAAACACTTCCTACTCATATGTAACATGATATAATATATGACATGTTTCTTCTCTTTGGTATATTTCTTAAAAAATCCCCCCAAAAAGTTCCTCCTACATCTGAACTATTGGGTTCAGGGTGACAACATGATTCTTGTCATACGATTTAAGAGGATTTATTTTTGCAGTTCATATAAAATATACAGAGGAGAAGAAATCACTGAATACCTAATACCTATTTAGGTTGTAACAGCAGATCATGTGGCTTTCCAGATAGACAGAGTCCATGTTACACCATTAATTAAGTCCTGAAAACACTCAGTCAGTATAGCACCTGATAATATAAATATTATAAATAGCTTCATGTTGTCAGTTCAATAAAAAGTCCAGTGATTGAATGAGTTGTGAAGATATTTGTTCAAACTTTTAGAACTGCTTATAGCCGATACAAAGTCTAGTAATTACCGTCTGCTTTAACTATATTTCGCTGAGTCAGAGCTGCAGTGAACCATTAAAAGTCATATATAAATAGGCAGAAAGGAGCTGCAGGAAACAGGAAGGTAAGATCTAACAGATACACATAAAAGTACATACAGCATTAGATCAGCAAAAAGAATCAGTCTGTTTAGCACCTCAACATGGCTGCAAATACCTTGTAAACATGCGCTTTCTCCCTTATTTTGAAAATGTACATAAAGATTTTTCACCAAAACTTCTCGCCTTGCAGTGACAGTCATTTTGTACGGACCTGGACCCGACCATCTGCTTTTAAAAATGTTTTTCAGCAACTTTTGCACTCATAGGGGCTTCAAACAGAGATGAAGCAGACTGCTGTGCTTCAGAATTTGATCCTCTTCATCCACCGGTGGCTCCTGGTCTGCAGGGACGTGGACATCCTGCAACATCATGGCTGAGCTCTCTGTCAAAAGATACAACCACTGTGTTATCCACAATGCATCTGTCATATGGTGCAAGTTTTTTGTATCATCTAGTAGAGAGTAGAGGAGAACTCAACATTTATAAATGTAGCCAAATATGTATATGTGGCTACATTTTGGGGGACTGTATAAACTGATTGAGTGACCGGTGCAGCTCAGATATCCGTCTCAGTATTTTTCATGAGCAGTGAATGCAGACCTTTCTACCTTTCCCAGGGCGGGTCCTCCTCAGCGTTTGTTTAGTAATGTTATTGTGGTGGCTGGGGGCGTGGTTAGGCTCAGCTACGGAGGGGTGTGGGGGAGTGGCCTCAGCTGCAGGGAATCAAGGTCTGAGTGACTCTGCCCTATATATGGGGCATACAGTTGGAGGCACGAGAGGGGGGAGCAGAGGCACAGTCGAGAGACAATAAAGTATATTACTAAACATATCCCTGTGTATGCTCATCCTTTGGTGCTGGGGGAAGAAACCTGCATGTGACAGCCTATAACTTGTTACAGTTATGTTCTTAGAGATTATTAAAAATATATATTTCAGTTTATTACAAGTTAGCTGTGAAACAGTCTTAAAGATTTGATGCAGATGACTTTTAATATGTACAAGCTGCTGGGATGTTGAAATGTCACTTTGCATTTTTAAAGTGCTAAACATTTTCATAATGACTTGAATTGCTGCTGATTTGTCTTTTATCAAACTGTATGAGTAAGTATCTTCTGAAGAATATTTTGTATTGTGCGCTTTTTCAGTATTTAATGCTACGTCACAAACTCTCGCGGTGCAACCGGCGAGAAGGCCCAAAGGCTCCGGGGAAGGAGTAGGATTAGAGTCCTAAAAAATAGGATGGGAGCCAGAGCATTCAGCTATCAAGCTCCTGTTTTATGGAACCAGCTTCCACTTTCAGTCCGGGAGGCAGACACAGTCACCACATTTAAGAGTAGACTCAAGACTTTCCTCTTTAATAGTTCTTATAGTTAGGTCTGAATCAGGTTTGCACTGGTCCAACCCTTAGATATGCTGCTATAGGCTTATAGGCTGCTGAGGGACGTTTTAGGATACACTGAGCTCCTCTCTCCTTCTTTCCTTATGCACAAATTAACGTAGCTAATTCTTCCCCGGCGTGCCTTCTCGCCTCACAGGGTCCATTGTACATGGCAGGAAATGCATTTTCTAGTTGTAATATATTGTTTATTCTGTGCACATAACGAAGTGAGACAAAGTGTTATTCTTACATCACTCTCAGCTCCATTTCAATGTATACATCTGTCTCAGCTTCAATTAAACACAGCTGTTCCTGGTCTAGGTGGGCTTCTCTGATGTGTATAAAAACTTCATGGTTACCAACGAACGGTCTCAGACTGTTGTTCCTTCTCTGCAGAAGGAACTATGTCATATCAAATGAATGACACTATATGGAATATGCAAATGTATCAATTAGAATTATGGGATCTATTAAGTGATAGTGGAAGGAATCCAGAAAACATCAAGACCCCACTGAATAAGTTAATGTAAGCAAAAACATAGCCTGGAGAATGGAGCAGATGAGAGGAAGCACTAAGGCCTGAGAACTGCTCAGGAATGTGAACGGGGGTTGGGTTGACCAACACTTAACATGGAGAAATTGATAAGGATCAACAGAACGAGGTCTGGTCCAATCGATGGACTAGTAGAGGAGGTAGGGGGGTTTGACTTTAAGCTTACAAGGCTGGGAAAGGCGAAAGATCAGGAGATCTCTGCTGTACCTTTTATATAAATCATTTTTTATCGTAACTGGAAGCATCAATTCGGCTTATTTTTGTACGACGGAGCTCTCAGATGGGGAAACTCGCTTGGAGAAGGCCGTCATTTCTTAACTTTATGAATAATAACTATAGCAGTCAATTAAATAATATAGACTAAAATAATCTTGAAGTGTGGCATAAAAAGTCTGTTGCACTGTACTTAAGAAAATTAACTTTCCTAATGCTCATGACATTATTTGTTGCTATTTGTTTAGGTAAATCAGAGAGCCAGGCAAAGCATCTCTTCCTTCTAGTCAAATAGGTCTCACATGTAAACTGCAAGTATCCGTCATCACGAGGTCAAACAGGGCAGTGAAGAGAACTTACTCCCTTTTGCTTGGATCAACATGTTGGGTGTTTGCAGCTAAGGTTCTACATCTTGTCATTTTAAACTAAAGAATGCACATGTCATAAATCATGTATTTTCTTAGCATCCAGCAATAGTATTACAAAGTTTCACTCATTTGACAAAATACCAGTATTTCATTGGTGTAACATATTTGATTGCCATACCTTTTCAAACAAACACAATTTCTCCATGTGCATAAGAATCGGCTGCTGTCTAAATGGCCGACTGTGACACATTCTCTGCCAGCTATTGTATATTGTTATCTGGTTGTCTGAATATGATCTTTCAGATATTTTATGATCGTTATTTCCTCTGTGCGTGACTGGAAATAAACTCTTGCTGTGTGCAGAACGTACTTACTGGAAAAATCATATTTCTGTAAATTATACTAACTTGCCCCGAGAAATGTTCGATATCATGAGTCATAAGAACGAGAAAGGGTATCAGCCATAACATGATATTTCCCTCAGGTATAGCGAACCTCAATATTAAAGTATTGCAATAGTAGAGACCAAGGCATTAAATGCTGGTTGTTATTGTGCATTCAGGACAGGAACACCAAGGGATTGTGTTCCGAAATACACAAGAACAGGCATTGTGTTGAGAGGCAAAGAGTAAAGCCAACGCACTGTAATTAACTTGATGTTTGTTAAGGTTTTGTCATCATGCCAATGACTGAAAATATCTGCTAAAGTAGCCATATGATCAGAGTAGCCATATGGAAGAGTAAGAAGCAACATCATCTAAATATGCCTCGCAATTTGGAACCCCAGAAAGCCCATCAGACATAAGCCGCTGCATTGTGGCCAAAAGACATTGCATTGTATTGCAAGAAGTGATTCTATCACAAACGCAGACATTTTTGAGGCAAGAGGAGTCAGGGGCACCTGCCAGTAACCCATGTGCAGGTTAAGTTTCGTAACACATTTTGCAGAACACACACGGTCAACACAATCTTCAAACCGAGGCAGGGGAAAAGAAAGTTCAGGGGCTTTCTGACAGCAGGGTAAACCAACTTGGAATCGCTTGCCAGAGCAGGACAAACAGCGAGTGGTCTACCCTCCCAGATACCGGGAGAGGTAACCTGAGGGGCGGTTCAAGGCAGCGAAGGGGAAGAACACCTCCTGTCCTGGAGGACGCATTCAAATATGAATGTGTCCTCTTGTAAAAATCTGCCGTATTTTATTGGTGGAGGAAGTTTGCTCCACCCAGTGGCTGCAGGGTCACGAGAACTCGTTGGTCCCTCGTCCTCGCGGACTACGTAGGCCTAGCCATCAGGGAGGCAGTGCTGGCCAGTCCAAGGCTGATGGCTCAGAGAGCTGAACCAGAGGACCGTGTTCAGGTGGGACAAGGACATTTTGTCATTGAAGCTGAGTTAATAGATTATTTGACATTGAAGCTGAGTTAATAGATTATTTGACAAATAACTCATCTCATGAGCCTGGGAGACGTTAAAATCATAAAAAGTATGAAATAAATACTCACAATTGTACATAACATATGTATACAACAACGTATTTACACCATTTAAACTCCAACATGTAACCCTCCTGATGCGTTAGTTTGAAAATTCCCTGAACTTTTGATGTACACATTATTTTCTGTAACTTCCTCACACAAACGTACTTACTCCATTAAGAGGGACAATACCAAGCTGCACAGTATTGGTCTTTTACACTCATCGTGTGTGTGTGTGTGTGTGTGTGTGTGTGTGTGTGTGTGTGTGTGTGTGTGTGTGTGTGGCTATAAGTGGGATTTAAGTAAAGATGTGTTCTTTATGTGTTTTGGAATAAAATCTAAATCGCGTGTTTCTTTTTGCGAGTGGTTTACAGTCCTCGAAAGCATTATGCATGCATTTGAATTATTCAGAAAACGTATTAAAGCATCTATTAATACTCATTTAAAGTGCATATGTACGTGCAGCCAGCTTTGGAAGAACATGATGCGGTTGCAGCGTGAGTTTCACTGCACAAGTTTTGTGTTCATTGGAAAACTGTAACATTTGGAAACTTCCTCTTTTCTCTTTCCTTTCCAACCTTAGAGATTTAGTCACAGTAAAATACCCTTTCTTCCTCTGTACGATCAGTCATATTGTAAAGGAGACTTTATATTCTCTCTCTCTCTTTGAGACATTTTGCTGTCTCTTGAGCAAGATCGGTGAGATTCCCTATGACCAGCGCGTCGGTTTATGTATCACTTCTGGTCCATGTGAGCTGTCCACTCCCAGCTCCGCACCCACCACCATGTGATGTATGAAGATGTGAAACTGCCTGCTCATCAAGCAAAACCTCAAGCATGTAGAGCCCCACATCTGTGTGTGTGAGGGACGGCGAGACGCGATGTGGACTTCTCTTTTCCCCCTAGCGCTCGCGTGGCTGTCTACGGACCAAGCTCTCGGTGAGTTGTCAACATCGTTATTTAGTTTTTTTTCTGTGTGCTTATGAGGTGAATACCACATTAACCATTGGAATAATAAGGTCGTAGAGTTTCAGACCAAGAGAAAAATAAAGTCATTCAAGATCCGATGCTGCTCCGGGGTGGCCTTACTCAACCATTTGTGCAACACTTCAAAAAAGAAGAAGAATAAAAAAACACTGTTTCCTTACATTTGTCCTTCTCTGTCGCTTCTCACAGCTTCAGAAAACTGTGAAAATGTCTTTGACAAGTGTCAGCAAGGTGATGTCCCCTGGACCAGGTAACCCACACCCTTTAACTTACACTAAAGAACACATGTGGCTGCTCCCTGTTGTCTATTGAATGCTCTGAGAATCCCTGAAAAACAATAAGAAATGATCACAACATACCATAATACTGTCACAAGGTTGTCAGCCTGTTAGGAACCAAACGCACCTGACGTGGTATTTCCCTGTTAATACCACAGTGTTATGAAAATGCTGTGTGCTGTAATCATTGGAATAATGTCAAAGGACAAAAGACAACACATTTGTGTGGTTTCGTCCCCTAAAATCAATAGTTATCATAAGTCTTTGTCTATGTAGACTTTTGATAACTATCTATGTATTGTTTGGATTGCTGAAATGTATGAAATATGCGTTGGCAGGTGCTATGAGGACAGAATTGCAAGCTGTAGGCTAAGAAACCGTAGGATGATCAACTTCATTCATCGGAGGGTGAGCTGGAAGCAAGAGGTGAGGTCATATTTTTGGGGTCCGAGCTGTGGATCTGGAGTTGGGCGTGAAAAGCGCAAAACAGAAGAAACATTTTGGTCCCTCGTGATCAGGGAGGCCCCGCTGTGTCGTCTTTTCTTTGAACAAGCGAGGAAAGAAGCCCACCTTCATAAATGAAGAGAAAAATATTTATGAGGGTTTTGTGTTGTGGTTTTTAGGCCGAAGAGAGTCCCACTCCCCAGCACAGGGTTCAAATCTCATCCTCAGCTCTCCGGATAAGCAGTGGAGCCGGGTCTGAGGACGAGGTGCTGCTGGTGGCCACTGTGATCAACAGCACTTATTTCAAGGTCAGTGGCCGTAAAGGTCAAACATTTGATTTCTCTGCAGACCTCTTTGTAACTCTGCATGCTCACAGTCGGCCGGTAATGAAAATGGAGAAACGGTTGATTGAAGAAGCTTGATTCGAACCTTATTGACCACACCCCGTGTTAATGCCATGTATCTTCTCATCCACCTCTCTCTGTCATTACAGCTGAGCCCCAGCCCTCGCGGGAGACATTTCATATTAGACAGGCCCAGGCAAAGAACTGTTCTGGGGGGGTTAGTGCTGGCAGTGAGGGCGGGGAACCATCCGGTCCGGAACCTCTCACAAGCCATCAAACTAACCTTCAAACACAACAAACAGGTTTAGTAAAACTCCATTCCATTATCCGAACCACTTATCCTATTTAGGGTCGCGGGGCGCTGGAGCCGATCCCAGCTGACATTGGGCGAAGGCGGGGTTCACCTGGACAGGTCGGCAGTCAATCTCAGGGCTCATATAGAGACAGACAACCATTCACGCTCACATTCACACCTATAAGGGCCAATTTAGAGTCCAATTAACCTGAGCTGCATGTCTTTGGACTGAGAGAGGAACCCGGAGGGAACCCACGCTGACACGGGGAGAACATGCAAACTCCACACAGAAGGACCGACCAAACCGGGATCCGAACCCGGGCCCCTCTAGCGACAGTGCTAGCCACTACACCACCGTGCAGCTGATAGTCAAATTGACAGTGTTAATGTAACACTTAAAGAGTACATTTTAACACTAAGCCAGTTAATATATGGTCCCTATCTACAGAGTGTTAAAGTTACACTAGGACTCTATTGTATACTCTTCATGAGTGTTAGACCTACTTGACACTAGGTGTTGATTTTTAACTGACTCCTGCCATTATTAAAACACATTTACTCTTGTATTTACGCCCTATTAGTGTACTTTTTATCCAACACTTACTTATTTCCAATTGACTCTTTTTAACTCTTCAACAGAATAACTTTAAAGTGGTTCGCCTTTTTCTCACTTTACCTTGTCCGGCTAAAAAAAATATCAAACAGCAGTATAGCCAGTCTTAATAACAATTTATTAATAATAAAAACATTTTAGTTTAGTTTGCATACAATATCTTTAAACTTTGAGAACTCCCATCCGTCAGGTCTTTCGTCCTGTTGGAGTCTTGACAATACGCTCTACACTGTTAGAGAAACTTACCACAATCTTTCGAGAATAGCAAGATTGCGCGGTGAAGAAACTTATGATCCGCTTGGGGAGAAGGAGGTGGGCGGAGCTTCCCAGAGTACTTTCCAGAGTACACTGTCTTGTAGCAGTGTTCAATCACGTAAACACAGGGGGGGGGGGCGTTTTACTCTTGCTGTTGTTGTATTAAATCTGAAATAGTCAATGTACTTTGACACTGCATATTTTACACTGAAAAGTTTAACTTATTGTAGTAGTTACTCTTGCCGTTGTTGGGATAACAAATACTTTGACAATGAATATTTAACACTGAGTAATTTACTGAATACATAAATTGTGTTATGTTTCAGGTGGAGGATGGGGCATGTGTGTTTTGGCAGGAGTCCCCACTTGAGGACGGAACAGGTAGGCTACACATGGCGGCCTCCACTCTTTTATTGCTCTTCAATGAAAAAACGATTTATACTGCATCATGTGCTTGTGTGTTTCTAGGTTGTTGGAGCACAGGCGGCTGTGAGACCAGCAACACGGGAAGTGAATTTGTTTGCAGCTGCAACCACCTGAGCTTCTTTGCCGTGCTTGTGGTAAAATGCTAATCTTTTGTCATCAGCCACATGCTGCAGGTGGTTTTTACCACAGATCCATCTGAGATTGGGGACTTTTTGAAAAAAGGGGCAGGGACTTTCAGATAAAAATACAGGGCAGGGGATTGGATGAACCGTCCGTCAATCAAACTCTTCCCTAAGCCAGTTGTGAGAATCATCAGTGCTGTTTTTTTGCTCTTCTTTCATTGAAGAAATGCTCTCCAGTTCTGACAGAACTTGTGCTATTGCAGCTAAGCTAACCTCTATTGGAGCCGCCGTTGGTTGGCCGGCCGAACACAAGCGCATTACTTGAGGCTTGACAAGATGGATTTCCAGCATGTCGGACATGATTGGTCAATACCACTTGGACTCCAAAACCAAAACCATCAACATGTAGCACAAATTTAACACAATTTCCAGAAACATTTGGTGTGTGTATATTGTGTGGGATATTTCTGTCTTTTTTTTAAAGGCCTGCATTTTGAAAATGGATATAAAAACAGGTGGATAGAAACATACTTTTTAGAGGCATAGAGTTTTACTGAAGACACATCTAAATAAATATCTACAATATATATGCTAAAGAGGCCTCCATCAGGCTTCTGAACTTAACCTACGTTTTAAATTGAGTTTATATTCCATGTTTTTTCCCTATCCAGAACCCCGTGCTATCAGTGGAGGAAAGGGATGCTGTGAACCTTAGCTACATCACCTACATTGGATCAGCGCTCACTATCTTCTTCTCAGTCATCAGCTTGATCATCTATATATGTTTGCAGTGAGTTTGACTTTAAATTATTTATGTCCACGGGTCCAGAGGGAATTATATTAAGATACCATCAAATATCTTTAATGTTTTGCTTAACCGAGATGGCAGTAGGTCTTTCGGTCCAGAAAGTGAAGCGACATGTGGATGTAACTGTTAGTGTGTGTGTTACTACTGGATTAATTTCTTCTGTGTTTTGTCATACTGATGTAAATTGACCAATTGATGAGCTGAAAGGTTTTGATGGCCGCCGGCTGCTCGGTGCAACCCCTTGGGACTAAAAGTCTTAACGTGTGCTAGTTCTGTGCTTACGGCTGCAAAGAGCGGTGTTATATGTTGCAGACTTTTTGTCATACCACATTGTGGCTCAAACAAGCTCTGCGGTTGATAGTTTACTGTAAAGCTCAAAACAGAAAATAACTCAAATAGAACCGACTTCATCACTACGAATGCTTACACCTCTGAATGAAAGATGTACACAGCAAAATCAGCAGTGTTAATTCAACACCAATAGAGTTAAATTCAACACTTTGAAAGTGTCTATATTGGTCCACCTTATTTTGAGTTAAAACTACACTTTTAAAAGTGTTAAATGTACTGTGATAGATTTGAAGCAACTCTCTCAATAGTTGCCATTTAGTCAGTGCGGCCCAGTAAGCAGTAGCTATAAGGTAACATCAGAACTGACTGGGTGAGAGATGTGGGAGTGCAGCTGTAATGAGGTGAAAATACCTGTCGAATTCGTGTGAGAAAATAGACATATATATAGTACTGCATCTGCTAAATAGGCAATACAAACATGATCATTATAAACCTTTTCCCTTTCAGGCGGCGGCGTCCCGAGAAGGCTATCGGCGTGCATTTGCAACTAACCGGAGCGCTGCTCTGCCTCCACTTCAGCTTCCTGCTGTGCTGCTTCTGGGTGTGGTGGCTGAATGGGAAAGAGGAGGACTGGGTTTGCCGGGGTCTGGGTCTCTTTTTGCACTGGTCCCTGATGGCCACCTTCAGCTGGACGGCTCTGGAGGGGTTCCACCTCTACCTTCTCCTAGTCCGAGTCTTCAACATCTACGTCAGGAGATACCTGCTCAAGCTCAGCGTGGTAGGATGGGGTGAGTGGAGACAGTGCTCAAAAACCCTGAGTAAAGTGCTCAAACGCAATAATGGGCATTTTATGATTTATTGTTCCATTACAAAAGAAAACTTCAATTATTTTTCAAATGTCTTCATGCAGGTCTCCCTACCCTGATTGCAGTGGTTTGTGGGATTTCAGGTGTTTATGGAAAATACAGGCCAGAATCGAGGGACGCCAACAACCGCAATTCAACAGCGGAGATGTAAGAAACCAAGATCCATTGTTACGATTTTAAATATTCAACGACACGGGAGGTTAGAATTCTTGGCAAATCACCTGACCTGCGTTATTCCTCGCAGGTCATTTGGAATTCAAAGTGATCTTGTAAATGAAAACACTTTTTAACAACCTGCAGATGTTGGATGAGCAGCCACAGGCTTTCGGTCAGCTACGTCACTATTGTGGCCTTCCCGTGCCTGGTGATACTGTGCAATTCCTGCATGCTGGGCCTTGTGGTGTTTAAGCTATGGAGGCTGAGGGTGGGCAGTCGAGGCGCTGGCGGCGGCGGCTCAAAGAAGATGGATAGAGAAAAATGGATGAAGTTATGGAGGGACTGTGCCACAGTGCTGGGCCTCAGCTTTGTGCTGGGTTTACCTTGGGGGTTAGCTAGCACCACCTATGTCTCCCTCGTGGGGATCTACGTGTTCACGGTACTAAACTCCCTGCAGGGTGAGTACGTGCAGGACCCTCATTCAAGGCATCCTTTTTTATTTCTTTATTTGCTGGAAGGATTCCCAGCTTTTCCGTTCCCTCTTCCTAGGTGTGTTCATGTTCCTGTGGTCCGTGGCGTTGTCCTGCAAGTCTCGATCTGACAACAACTCCTCCACCAGAGACCCTTCCACTCAGAAAGTGATGACTACCAGTTTCAATAACTGATATTCACAAGCCTATAATAGGTGCTTAGTGGCCTTTTGGCTCCTGTCATATGCAGTTAAATGACACTTAATCATGTCATGTATCTTCTTTAAATTAAGTTTGCATCGGCAAGCATGCATCATGAACAGTAACCCCTTCTAATTATTTATTGTTGTGTCAGTTATGATTCTTATGGTTACGGTAATATCAGAAGGGCAATCAGTGAATAAAAAAAATATTATCTCTGCCAGGAGAATCGTGAAAGTGTTTGCGTATTTTTGTACTAGCGTGAGTGAGTGTCTGTCCACAGCTAATTTTGAATTGTGCTGCAGCTATATTTATATTTTGGGTGGCTACAGCAGGGAAACCACGTCTGATACACTGTGTGCCAGTTGTGGGTTGTATTCATTCGGTCAAACATTAGAGCAGACACACCCCACCAGAAACTACTGTGTGCACTCCCATTCTGTTCTGGGTAAGACAGAACAGAACCCACTGAAACCACAACCCAAACCCAGTGCACTAACTGCATGTAATAATCATTGAAGAGTGTCTTCACTAAATCTTTGGTTCAACGCTACCTGGACATGCAGACACTATTCACGATAGTTCTCCAAGCGTTGAGACATTCTCTGTTTAACATGGTGCACTACATGAGATCACCGTTTATTCAAAACGGTGATTTGAAATGTGTACCATATGATGGGGAAATAAAGGCAGATGCTCTTAGCACCCAGGTGTCACAAGCCAACAATTCTGTTTCCACACAGGTGTATGTAGCACCAAGAACAATGCTGTGTGCAGCAGTTTGACCCATTCCTCCAGTCCGACAGTCAAATCTGTTCAAGCTTGCTCTTTCATTGATTGGAGAGGTATTGTAGGTGTATTATATATAGATATAGATATATTTATCTATATCTATATTATATTTAAATTAAAAAACTAAGACAACAATGTACAAAGCATATAAGATTTAGCAACCTTTGACATATCTGGTGGAGACCGGTTTTAGCTCAAACCCATGCCGTTGCATGTGCTGCTAATGCCCATGCAACCTGGATGGAACAGTGGCACAAGAGCGCCATCTGCTGGCAATACAAGGTTCAATTTATTCATCCATAAAAACATGGAAATTACAGCGCTGCCACACTAATCAACCAACACTGAGTAAATAAATACTCATAAAATAGATTTAAAAACATGTATAATATGACTTGATAGTGACTTGATAAAATACTGTACTTAAATTGTGTTTTATTTTTTGTCTTTCCTTTATTATTATTATTGCTATGATTATTATCATTCATAATAATAATAATAATAATATAATTAACCTAACACTAATGCTTCTTTGTATTATATTCCATATGATCACTCTTCTAATTTCAGAGCTGTGGGCCAATGAAACGAGAACCTGTAACTGCTATGTAGGCTGCCTTCCTTAAGAACAGAGGATGTTCAATTCAGTTTATTTTGTATAGCCCAATATCACAAATTACGAATTTTCCTCAGAGGGCTTTACAATCTGTACACATACGACATCCCTGTCCCAGGATCTCACATCGGATCAGGAAAAACTCCCAAGAAATAGGAAAAACCCTTTCACAGGGAAAAAAGGGAAGAACCCTTCAGGAGAGCAACAGATGAGGATGGACAGAAGCAATAGATGTCATGTGTACAGATGAACAGCGTTACAGAGTTACATAAACACATTCAATGAATATGAATGTATAATTAGTAGTAGGCATGGACCATGATCCAGACCTCCACAACCCATGAAACAGAAGGAGGTAGAGAGGTGTGGTGGAGCGCATCAGCAGGGCCAAGGCAGGAGGCATCAGACACAGCCAGGTCCAATGGACCCTATGAGAGGTGAAGTCACAAAGACTCTGGGGAGGAAGCAGAGTTAGTAATGTGCAATGGAGAGATGTAAATTCATCCATAAGAAGAGAGAGAAGAGGAGATAGGTGCTCAGTGTATCCTAAAACGTCCCCCAGCAGCCTATAAGCCTATAGCAGCATATCTAAGAGCTGGACCAGGGCAAACCTGATGCAGCCCTATAAGCACTATTAAAAAGGAAAGTCTTAAGTCTATTCTTGAATGAGGTGACTGTCTGCCTCCCGGACTGAAAGTGGAAGCTGGTTCCATAAAAGAGGAGCTTGATAACTGAAGGCTCTTGCTCCCATCCTACTTTTTAAGACTCTAGGAACCACAAGTACCCCCGCATTTAGTGAGCACAGCTCTCTAGTGGGGCAATATGGTACTACAAGCTCCTTAAGATATGATGGTGCATCACCAATCAAGGCTTTGTAGGTGAGGAGAAGAATTTTAAATGTGATTCTTGATTTTACAGGGAGCCAGTGCAGAGCAGCTAATACAGGAGTAATGTGATCACTTTTTTTAGTTTTTGTGAGAACACGAGCTGCAGCATTCTGGATCAACTGGAGGGACTTAAGAGACTTATTAGAGCAGCTTGATAATAAGGAGTTGCAGTAATCTAGTCTAGACTTTCTGCATCTTTTTGAGACAAGATGTGCCTGATTTTTGAAACGTTACGTAGATGAAAAAAAGCAGTCCTTGAGATTAGCTTCATGTGGGAGTTAAAGGACAAGTCCCGGTCAAAGATAACGCTGAGATTCTTTACAATGGTGTTGGATGCCAGGGCAATGCCATCTACAGAAACCACATCACCAGATAATTGATCTCTGAGGTGTTCAGGGCCCAGTAAAATAACTTCAGTTTTGTCTGAGTTTAACATCAGGAAGTTGCAGGTCATCCATGTTTTTATGTCTTTAAGACATGCTTGAATTGTAGCGAGCTGGTTGGTCTCCTCTGGTTTGATTGATAGATATAATTGAGTATCATCTGCATAACAATGAACGTTTATGGAGTGTTTCCTGATAATGTTGCCCAAAGGAAGCATATATAAAAGTAAATAAAATTGGACCAAGAACAGAAACTTGTGGAACTCCGTGATTAACGCTGGTGGTCATCGAGGCTTCAGTGTTTACAAATACAAATTAAGATCTATCTGATAAATAGGATTTAAACCAACTTAGTGCGGTACCTGAAATGCCAATCGACTGATCCAGTCTTTGAGATGGACCACAAGGAAAAACACAACTGGATAACGAAGACACAAAAATGTAATTTTAAAAGCTTTTATTTCAAAATATCTTAAAATGTTCATTTGAAGACACAATAGTGAACTATTATTATTATTTGCAAAAGTCAATACTTTAGCTTTGGAATGTCATAGTTTAATGGAATGTCATAGTTTAATTCATAGTATGATTAATTTGTTACAATAAGCAACAGCAAAACAAGAACGATGAAAATAGTCAGAAACAAAATAAAAACTAGTATCACAGGCTAAATGCAGATTTCAATAAATGGGTTTTAAGTAGTCCAGTCGAGAGGTTATGAAGGCGTGGATGAGTGTTTCAGCGGCTGAAGAGAAGAAGGAGGGACGTAGACGGGCAATGTTTTTAAGATGAAAGAAGGCAGTTTTTGTGATGTGCTTGACGTGGTGTTCAAAGGAGAGGTTTGGATCAAAGATGACACCAAGGTTGAATCCGGATATAAATGGTTCATACATTTGGTTGGAGTCCAGATGGGTTTTGAGTTGGTTGGCAGTGGTGCGTTCAAGTATTTTAGACAGAAAAGGGAGATTGGAGATCGGTAGTTGTTGAGAATGTCAGGATCCAGGCCAGGTTTTTTGAAGAACGGTGTTAGCTGGATGGGACAAGAAGAATGAGTTTATTAAATAATTGATACGAAGCAAAGGACGAAACAAGGAATAGCATTTACGATAAGTTGTACGAAGGAAAGAGTAATTTGAGAAAATAATGATAGACAGTCATTATCATGCATTATTATTATTGTAATAATACAATACAATAATCATGATTAGCATTCGCTGTGACGTTTGTGATAACAAGGAGGATGGAAAGAGGTGATGTCAGGGCTTCATACAGTGTTCAATAGCCAGCGTGATACCCGTAAATAAAGCTCTCCAGTTAAACCTCCTCGATTGTACATTGAAGGGGATACTGAGCATGGGTGGGAGAGCACAGGTTAGAGTACTACTAGTGTTCTTAAAGAACACAGGGGGGGTTTATAGGGTATAATTGAAATGTAGGGATGAGGGTTCATTTTTTCTTTTCTTTTCTTTTTGTATATATATATATATTTATATATTGGGGTGGTTTTGTTTCTGGGGTAAAGAGAGCCTACTGTCTGATCCATACCCCGGAGCAGAAGGTGGCGGTAATGCACCAAATATAGGGGTGCCAACCGCCGTTAAAAAATCAATAAGAAGAAGAAGAAGAAGTTAAACCTCCTCCCTGCGCCAGTTGCCAGACACACTCAGACAGAGGGACAACATGGACCCGAACACGACGATTCTGCGAGTAAAGAGAAAAAGGGGCACCGACCCCGCAGATGCGTTATTGCTGGCGTGCAAGCGCATCCGGCCGGAGACGTCCCAGAGCTCAGGTGAAGTGGTGCCGGAGCCGAATGAAGCTGAGGTGGAAAACTCTGTCTTCAAACTCGTGGCGACCGTAGCGACACAGGTAAGAGGCCCGGTGTGACGGGGCTAGCTCACGAGCGTCAACGCAGCGGGCGGTGAAAAAGGAAAATAAGCACGAATTGGCGCATCGTTACGAACGTATCGTATATGAGTAAGTTTGACTGGCCTGTTAGCGAGCGGAAGTTACCGACTTTAAACGGCGGTGGTTGTTGGGGAAACGAAGCGCCTTCTGTGCTGTGTTGTTAGCACGATACGCCAGCATTAGCTGCTGCTATCGCTAGCTCGTTGACGTTGACTGAAGCTGTGACGTGTTTGCAGGCTGCATGCCTCGAACAATTATAAAATGTTATGCATAATTTACAGCCGTCGTAGCTTTAACACGGGAATGTAACTAGTTAACGTTAGCTGTTAGAACACACTGTCAAAAAGACCAATAATACGTTAGGCTGGCGGGTAAACATAGCATAGCTTATACTACAACGTAGTTAGTGTACTAGCTAGCGCTACACCTTTTTGGTATGACGTTATTACGAGTTAGCGTTAATTTAACTGTCATATTTAACCATACGGTCCCATGCCAACCGGGTAACGTGTTTCTGCTCACTGGGACGTTCTCGCCGTATGTTTTTAGTGATGCCGTCATTAAGTCAGCCACTTAAACCCCCATCTGTCGTTGTCCCCGTTCACAGGATGCTCCCGTTCAGACCCAGGTGCGACAGGCGCTGGCCCGGCCTCGCATGGCCCACGCGCTGCGCCCCTCCGCTGCCAGCTCGCAGCGGATAGCGGGGGACCTGCGCAGCGCCAAGTGGAGCACCCGGAGGGAGGAACGCTACAGAATACTGTCCAGCCACCGGTCAGGCCTGTCGAGCCCCGCCGAGCAGCCGACCCCGGGGACGGAAGCTTCGGAGAGTGCGAGGGAAACCGAGGACGAGCCAGACAAATGTTTGGTTCTGGGTGCGATCCAGGTGGTCGATCTCCTGCACGAGGACGTAGAGGACAAGGACAAGTCGTCTGGCAAGGTGAGAGGAGCTCTGAGCATTACCTGTATTGTTATTGTTTACTTTCTTTGTCTGTCTATCAATTATCATACTCATTTTACTTGTCATAATTTTTTTGTTAAAGTGCCTAATTTACTTTTATTCATAAACTAATTGATATATAGCCTACAAAACCAAAAGTCAGGCTAATTAATTGTGATGTAATCCTGTTATGATGTGCATTCTCTACTCAAGACCTTCTGTCATCCTGATAAAGGGATCCTCCTCTGTTGCTCCCGTTTTTGTTCTCCTCTTTTTCCTCTAAAGTTTTTATTGTACTGTCCCAAGGACAGAGGATGCTGTATGTTTTACAGATTGTCAAGCCCTCTGAGGCAAATTTGTGATTTTGGGCGAGACAAATTTAATTATAACAAATGCAACATGGAGAGTGTATATAGTCCACAGCCATATGGTACTTGTTGGGCTGATTTAAAATGTTTGATTATAAAACAACAAATGAAAGCTAGTTCTATCTCCAGAGTTTTGATTTTGTGTGTTTGTACTGACTTTGAGGCTGCGAGCAACCCAGCCCTCGTGTAGCGGCAGTAATTGACCTTTCTTCTTTTTCTTGCACAGCAATGAAAAGTAACAGACGGGTAGTTGTATTAATGACCAATACAAATCTGATCATGACAAAGAAGAAATGCCTTACTTGTTTTTATTTAGTAAAAAGGGTTTATTTATTGCAGAACATGTATTTTTTATTTTATTGTTTGTCTTGTTATAAGAGGATCAACAGAACACATTGAATAATGTAATAATGAACTGATGACATATAGGTTGGATATAAAAAACTGCTCTTGACAAGAGGTACCCACATCTTACAATTGTTGAGCTTATTGCATAATGTGTTAATGGCCTTTTGTTAAACTTTTAGAGGTTATAATTTAAGGCATTGCTAATATGGATAACCTCTGCATTGATATATATATATATATATATATATATATATATATATATATATATATATATATATATATATATATATATATATATATATATATATATATATATATATATATATATATATACACACACTCACTCACTCATACTCGCTCTATTTTTTGTAAAGGCGCTGTCCTCGGACCCGGAAATGATCCTGTGTAACAGCACCAAGATGCTGCGGGAGCGCCTGAGAATAAGCGGAGAGGGGTTGGATATGGAGCACCCTGACAACGGCAACGACTACGTCTACGACCTTTACTATCAGGAGACTGTCACGCCAGGCTGGATCCAGGACATCCTGTCAGTCAGGGCCTACGGCGACGAGGGAGAACTGGTGTGTGTGGATGGATGGAACGGACAGATGAATGAGTGCTGCACTCGGAGTGAGTGAATGAAGACATGGGTGAAGTAACCATTAGACTCTGGGACTAAATTGTACTGGTATGCAGGTCTCTGCATACCAGTACATTTTAATTTTAATATTTTGGCCAACAATTAACAAAAAAAAAAAAGAAGCAAGCAGGCAGGCATCATACTCAGAAGTACTTGCTATGGTAATACAACATGATTGTCCAAGAGTGTTTTTTTATTTTTTATGGCTGAAATCATGAGGCTGGCTCACATTCATTTCTATATAGTTTTTATTATTACAAAAAAATCTCAACATAAAAGGTTAACCAACAAAAAGGAGGCTTTCAGATAAATGGCTTGTTTATCCCAGGTGCCTGACCTTGTGGTTCATGAAGAGGAGGTTTATGAGGACGAGGATGATGAAAACGAGGAAGGCAACTGGAGGAATGACTACCCTGATGAGAGTGATGGGGACAGCGACCGAGAGGAGCGCTACGGCGGTACGTATTTATCTTTCTGGTGGCATGTCGGTTATCCAAGTCTGCAGGTTTGTACTTGCACGCTTTAAAAATAAAACCTGTGCACGACCGAGCCCCATCTCTAAACGGATTTTAATGTAGTTTGTCATGGTCAGTTTATTTTGACAGCTGACACAAATAAGATTTAAATCAAATTAGTGTGTATTTACTTTTACATCACTTTATAGTATCTTGAATAGGTAAAGCAGACATTTAGAGGTTTGATAAATGGTCGTATTAAAGCGTCACGGTTTACAGGTTCTCATTCATTTCCTCAGGTTAAACAAACCATTATAAAAACATGAGGTTGAATGTTGTAAGCAGGCTGCAATAATCAGGATATACATGTTAAATATTAGACATTGGAAGAAATTCTGCAAAATATATTTCGACCCAAATTAAATCTGGTGCGATCCATGCTTTGGTTAGGACCAAGAAGTTTCTGCTCCTATCTGACTATCAAAGACTGGAGATCTGTCGGGTGGAAACAATGTTTGTCCAGGCTTTGTAGGTTCTAGCTCCTCTTCTGGTTCGTCCCATGAAATCTAGTAAAGATGGTCTTACCTGGCCATCTTTACTAGATCTCATGGTGTTTTCCATTGAGACATGCACATTGTTTCCTTTCCACCCAAAATGGGACCTAAATGGAGCATAAACTGTAGACAAGAGTCGGAAGGCTAGAAGTGTCTCAGAAGACCAGACTAGAAATCTCCAGGATTCATAACAGGGTGACTGTTGGGCTGCTTATTGTTGATCATGTCGTGTTGTGCAGGTTACTGCGAGGAGGAGCACTCGTACAGCCAGAGGAGCTGGGGTCGCTACCAGAGGGAGGTGCTGCAAGAGCTGGGCCGCTGTGGTGAAGACGACAAGGAGGAGGAGGAGGAGGAGGACGGAGACAAATATAATTCCGATTGATCCGTCCGTTTCACCCGCATCTGTCAGTGGACCCCCTACACACACACACACACACACACACACACACACATATATATATATATATATATATATATATATATATATATATATATATATATATATATATATATATATATATATATATATATATGGCCTCTGTGTGGGCGAGCATGGAGTGAAAACAGCAACTTTAAAATAAATCCTCTCTCAAAGTGTTGCATTAGATTTAAGGAAGGCTGCAAGATGAATTGACCGAGGGCATCCTTTATTTCAAGGAATGGTACCTTTTTAAAAAAAAATTTCACCAGGAAACCAAGAATTCAATCACAATTTTGTGGGCGAAGCATTTCTTTGAGCCAACACTAAAAACAAAACACAATTTAGTATCAAAGCTTGGTTCACCAGATTGCATACACACCATAAATCTGAAAATCCTTTTTAATGGTGAAGTCCCTCCCACACAGATGGTGAAAGAGTAGCTGTTATTTCCGAAAGGATCCAGAGTGTCTTTTTTTTTTTTTTTTTTTTTTATTGTGGTGGAGTGAATTTGTGTGTGGGTGTTTGTTCAATGTGGACGTTTAAAATTTTTTTTTGCACATTAGCGTGATATGCCTTGTATGCTTTGTGCTGTTAACACTTTCGTCAGTGAGACGTCTCGGACTGCGCGTGGTTGCAATTTAGGCTGCATTTTGTGCATGGTAGTGTGTGCGTGCGTGTGTTTTAGATTTTTGGCACAATGTGAAAGTGACTCATTGTTTTTGTTATGGGTCTGTGTGAGTTTGGTCCCCCACTCCCCCCTTTGAAATTCTTGGATGCTTGTTGAATTAAACTTTTTGTAAATATGTAGATGTGTATAAAAAGAAAGCTTTCAAAATAAACTTTAAACATGTCGGTGTGAGTTTGTCCTACATGGTGTAACACAAACTGTTTAGTTAAGATCTAATCTGTTTGGAGGTTGAACATTATACTTATGTTTTAGCTGCCCAATACAATTTTGAGATACTTTTCAGTGTTTATACAAGCCATTGTCATTGTTGAAGTACTGCAAGAATATAATATACATTGCAAAACTGAGTCCTTATGCATTAGTACTTCTACCATTAGTGTATTTTGAACACAGAACTTTAATGCTGGTATTGTTACTTTTTAAAAGTCAAATCTGAGCCACCTCTTATCCAGGATTTAGAAAAATCTCAGTGACCCCCGACCTGTTAGGACAGTGTTTTAAAAAAATAGCATCAGTTCAAAAATCCCTTAAAAATAGTTATTTAATAAATATTCAATAAGTATGTTCATATTAAATCAGACACTGAGTGCACAGTGACGATTATTGCATCTTTTTTCAACCAAAAATGCTTTGTGCTGGTTAAACAATAAATCCAACAACCAGCGATGATTTATGCAACATGTCACTAGACGGTCGGACCACTGGACCAATACCACAGCAGGGGAAAACTCAAATCCAAATCCACATCAGATGACTGAACATTGTGGAGAATTAGATATTTATTAATTGTCACGCAGATTGAAGCAAACTCAAAGAACAGGAAGGCCAGTGGAGTGGATTCAGCACACGGTTAACCCACCTGCAAATAGAAAGAAACTACCGGACAATAACATATTAAGACGATGACTTAAAGTCTTCACATAGCAGACAAAATATATATTCCCTTTTTTAAATTTTTTAAGCAAACCTTTAATTGTCGGCACATTCGCACACAACGTCTTTCAGCTGAAATGGATTTTGATCCAGACGATAAACAATGGACTTTCATCATTACCCGGTCCCTGTAAGATCTCACAGGCACGTACTGCTTAAAGGCTTGTATGCAAATGACCTGCGGCCCTAACAAGGGAGGGGTCACTGAAGAATCTCAAAGTGTCACAGTGTGCAGAGCAGCCGGAGTCTTTGAAAGTTCATGAATCCCGGGATCGATTCTGAGAGCGGCAGCACTTTCAGTTGTAAACAAGTCAGTGGACTCCGAGAGACAAAATGCTTTTTCCCTCCCTCGTCAAAGAAGATTCCTGAAGAGAATGCTGGATCCACGCTACTCACTCTTGTCCGTCTCTGTTAGAACGCAGTAGCAGGTGAACTGGGTGGTGTGAGTGAGAGAGCCTGCGGAGAGAGAGCACGTTAGCTGGTGGAGAGGCTGAAAGCGATGCCCCGTTTGCCCCCCAACATGGACAATAAATGTTTTAAAAACTCACGCAGTATCTTGGTGATGACGGGCGGCCGTTTGGACTCTGGCAGGTGGATGCCCAGGAAGTAGACGGGGACCCCCGACAGTGCGATGGCAATGCCGATCAGGGAGTTGACGGTGTCGCTGTAGAGCGGGACGGCCACCAGGAAAACAGTGCACAGGCAGAACACCACCGGGTAGAACAGAGACAGCTGGAGAGGAATCAGGAGAGGCTGATGGGTGGGTGGATGGATAGGTGGGTAGATGGGTGGATGGATGGATGGATGGGTGGGTGGATGGATGGATGGATGGGTAGATGGGTGGATAGGTGGGTGGATAGGTGGATGGATAGGTGGGTGGATGGATGGATAGGTGGATGGATAGATAAGTGGATGGATAGATGGGTGGATGGATGGATAGGTGGGTGGATGGATGGATGGATGGATGGATGGATAGATGGATGGATGGATAGGTGGATGGCTAGGCGAATGGATGGATAGGTGGATGGATGGATGGATAGGTGGATGGATAGGTGAATGGATGGGAGGATGGATAGGTGGATGGATAGGTGGATGGGTTGGTGGATGGATGGATAGGTGGATGGGTGGGTGGATGGATAGATAGGTGAATAGGTGGGTGGATGGATAGATGGATGGATAGGTGGATGCATAGGATTCCGACAGGTGAGTGTTCAAGCTGGTCTCACCTTGAGAGGTCTGGGTCGGTCCGGCTCTTTCCAGCGGAGGTAGATCTGGCCGGCGATGGAGAGGCCCATGAAGAACCAGTAGCTGAAGCTGTAGTAGTTGATGAGCTGGAAGACGTCTTCCACTGTCAGGTAGATCAGCGACATGACACACTGCACAGAGGAGGGGACGCTAAGTAAAAAACACTGCCTTCTAAATTTGTATTACCTTTTTATTTAGAGCTGCCAGATATTTTTAGTCCATATATACACTTTAGAATGGAAGTTAAGACTAGTAAACAAGAAGACTCCATCTTACACAGTTAACTACCATTAGGTGGAGTTTTCCTGCACTCCCTCCACCACAATCAACAAGCAATTGCTCCACTCCCTTACATTGAAGATCAGAGCCGGGATCGGGGTGAATCTCTGGATGTGGATCATGGACAGAGCGTCTGGAAGGTGACCCTCACGGGAGCCCACGAAGAACAGCCTGGACATGACAAACCTCCATTAAGAGGGACATCACCAAACTGCAACGTATCGGCCTTTTACACTCCTCTGTGTCTCTGTGTGTGCGTGTGTGTGTGTGTGTGTTTGTTTGTGTGTGTTCTACCTGGATGCAGCTATAATGGAGGCGTTAAGGCCTCCGTAGCAGGACAGAGCCACAGCGATGGGGATGGTCCAGCTCATCACGCCAAGGGTGCGATCTGCAAACGTCTGGGGAAGACACAGAAAGCGGTTTATAGCAGTCTCGGGTCCCCATCCCCTCCTCCTGTTACAGTCTGGTTGTACTCACCACTGCCACCGCGTCACTGGCCAGTATGGCGCTAACATCCAGAACGGCGTAGTAGGCCACGTTGGTGAGGATGTAGATGACGGTAACGATGGGCATGGAGATGGCAATGGCCAGGGGCAGGTTCCTGGAGCGACAGGACGGCGCATCATTATTGTGGTCGCTCAGCCTTTCTACGGGGGGGAGGAAATACCTCTCTGGGTTTTTAAATACCTCTCTGGGTTTTTGATCTCCTCTGTGACAAAGTTGAGGGTGTCCCAGCCGGAATAGGAGAAGAGGGCGGAGTAGAGTGCCAGCGCAATGTCCCCGGGGTCTGTGGACGAGCCCTGGAAGGACGACTCGAAGTTGGCAGTGTAACCTATGAGACAATGAAACGGAACAACATGTCTGCAAATGTTTCAATAAAGATTGTGGTTCCTGTGCCAGACTGCGTTTATTCTGCTGACTGGACGATATGCGTGACCTCGGGATTCTCCTGTAATTGTGTAATTCTTTTTAAGCCCCCGTGGAGGAACCCCGCTCACCTTTGCACATCTTGACGATGCCGGTGATGATGATGACGATGAGGGCTGCCACCTTGGCGTAGGTGAAAACGTCCTGCACGCGGGTGCCCCACTTTACGTAGGCGGAGTTGATGAATGTCAGTAAGCCTGGGGAGGGGGAAGGGGGGAGGACACAGGTCACTGGTGCTCCTGCAGTTGTGGGCAACAACGAGACAAGAAGGCGGCCACGGAGCAGAAGTACTTACATATGCATGCTGCGGCGATGAGCCTGCCAGCCGCGTATGGTGGCTCGCACGTGGGGTAGAGCGGCTGCACCAGGTAGTTGGCAAACGTGATGGCGATGACGGCCTGACTCGTGGGCTCGATGATCAGCAGTGACGTCCACAGGCGGATGAATGCGATGAAGCCGCCGAAGGACTCCAGGATGTACGCGTACGACGCCCCCGACTTGGTGATGGTGGTGCCCAGCTCGGCGTAGCAGAGGGCCCCCACCACAGAGAACAGGCCCCCGATGGCCCAGATGAGCAGCGACAGCCCGTAGGAGGAGCTGTAGATCAGCACGCCCTTTGGGGACACGAAGATGCCAGAGCCGATCATGTTACCCACGATCAGGCAGACCCCGTTGAGCAGCGAGATCTCCTTCTTGAGCTGCATGCTCTCCTTGGGGGGCTCCGGGGGCCGGGGGGAGCTGCCGTTCCTGGATTCCTCGTGGGCGGCCATGGTGCTGTTTGAGGACCGGCTATGGACACTGCGGTCCCTGGCAACCGTGGGAACAACCTGTCCAACAGATTGAGATGGAAAGAGTCATTGCTGGACTTGAGTATCGAGGAGAGCAGGGAAACATGGAGGTCTGGGATAAACCACAGAGGGGGTGAAATCAGCTCAAAATAGGAACAGAGAATGATGGGCGACTGTGGGTCAGTGGTCAGTGGTTAGCAGGTCCGTCTTTCATTCAGGGGGTTGGTGGTTCAATCCCCGCCCTAGTCGATGTGTCCTTGAGCAAGACACTTAACCCTGAGTTGTTCCCTGTACCTGTGTCTACGGTGTATGAATGTAACATGATTGTAAGTTGCTTTGGATAAAAGCGTCAGCTAAATGACATGTAATGTAATCAACAGAAACTGGATAAAGTACTACCTAATACAACTAGTCAAATGCCAGTAAAAGCTATTCCTTTACTTTTCTTTCAAAAAATAAACAAGCACATTAACTCAGATTGTAAACTCGATGTTCTGCAAGAAAATTCAAGGTTTAACTTGTGAAAATATGTAGCACAAGAGAGAAGCACTGAGGTCAGGCCAACCTCGGCCTCATGGGAAGTGAAAAGGTGGGTGGAAATAGACAATAATAATGAAATGTATTCTAAAAGGCATGTTATGACAGGCCTCCCTGTAGTGTATGCCAGAAGATTATGACCAAAAAAGATAAATTATTCAAACAAACAGACGCTGCATTAAAGGGGGCAGTGATGAGGCGACCGTGGGTCAGTCGTTAGCAGGTCCGTCTTTCAATCAGGGGGTTGGTGGTTCAATCCCCGCCCTAGTCGATGTGTCCTTGAGCAAGACACTTAACCCTGAATTGTTCCCTGTAGCTGTGTCTACGGTGAATGAATGTAACATGATTGTAAGTCGCTTTGGATAAAAGCGTCAGCTAAATGACATGTAATGTAATGTAATGTAATGAGGACATCTCCGCTGCTACTAAACTGCTGTGTGGTTACCGTTAACGTTGGGATCGGTCTATTTACTGGTGCTATGTCACATTATGTATTGGGAGACCCGCGAATGCCACATAATAAGGAACATGTAACAAAAAAATAAAAAACCTCTTAACGCAACAAAGCATCCCGGGCCGGCGTTTCCTCCGGTGTTAAGTTACATTGAACTAATGAACATGACTTCCGCGTAGGACTTTCAAAATAAAGCCCTAATGAAAACATTTTTTATTTTTATTTTAAATCTCTCGCTCTCAAACAGTGTTGTAATGAATGTCAAGTGGACTGTAACCTGTATAGAACAAACCCACATTGCGTGTCACATAACGGGCTGAACGGGCCCGCGAGGCAAATGGGAGAGCTGTGGTGCAATGACTTGACAGTTGCTGTTTCTTCTATTGAACATGACATATTAATATAATATATGCAGGCTCTTAATAAGGACAGGCACCGACTCTTACAACGTGAGGACGTTTCCTAGCTAGCATGACGCTACACTGAACTACCGTTAGTTCGGCTCGCTTATTCTGACATGGCTTTTTATCCTACTGCAGCAACCCAGACAGGCAAACACACACACATATATATATATATATATATATATATATATATATATATATATATATATATATGTAACGCATATCCTTTGCCCTAAATATAAAAACAACAACAAAATAAAATAAGAAGTGATGAATGGCTAATTTGGGCTTTCATTTTGAATGCGAACCTCCTGAACTCCGGTAGGATCCCGGCTACCTGCGGTTAACTTGTCGCGACTCGGAACGGACGGGACTTCCCTTTTGTCCCGGTGCCGTAACTGTTATCTAAACTCAGGTAACGGACAAGTCTACCGTCGGAAATGACACACGCGGACGTCCCGGTACGGCCGCCCCTTGCTCGGCGGCGACAGTGTTCCCGACATTCCCCGGTCCTACCTGTGCTGCTTCGCCTCTCCTCAGCGCTTTTTGACAGCGGCTTCCCGGAGCAAATGCATCCGTACGACCAGTCCCCGTAAACAGGCGGCCGCTGCTGCTCAGTGTGTGTGTGTGTGTGTGTGTGTGTGTGTGTGTGTGTGTGTGTGTGTGTGTGTGTGTGTGTGTGGGGGGGGCTATAGGAGCGTCCAGTGATGCGTTCGTATGGGTCGGGGATATTTTGAGAACACAACACTGCATTCTGTGTCGTTCATTATTTTCCTTTTTTTAAATGTGATGCTGTACTGAAAGTCAATATTATCTGAGACATATTTGAGCAATATGTTTCCATCACAGCTTCCTATAAGAAATGTATAAATACGGTTCTAAAGAAAACGTTGTGGTAAATAACAGAACACCACAGTGTACATTTTCCAAAAATGTCTAAAATATGTGCCATATCTGCCCGCATCACGTTCCCCTCCATACCATAAACAGGCCCATGTAATTAGAGCAGGCCTGCTAGGGGCATGGGGCAGAGGGGACGGGCCCCTGGACACTACGTTCTTTTATCATGTGAGTGAAGCATAAACAAAGATTTAGAGACACGCACAGACACACACACACACATACACACACATTCACACACAAAACGTGGGTTTTGCAGAGCACTCGGGTGCACAGAGTACAGTTAGTTCTGATACATGACAGGTAGGGAGGGACACATTGGAGGGTCTGGTTTCCCACCTCGGGTCAGTATTTACCAGGACAATAAAGATGCCCAGGAGACGCGTGCTTCGTTGGCTGCCGCTCCTTTCGAGGAGGGAACCACAAAAAGCTCCATTGAGTTGTTACGGAGGTATGGAGGGTGTTACGTGGATATTTCAAGTTCATTTGATTGCGTTGCTCTGCTTATTTGCCACCATGAGGGGAGGACATCAAATCTCATACACACACACACACACACACACACAGCTAAGGACACAATACAGGACTTGTTTCCATCGTAGGCCTTGATGTAAGGGGGGTCAATGTGCAGGACTCCAGGTATAAATAATGGTTCTCCTTGGAGCAGAGGAACAGCTGGTGAGCTCCCATATTTATGGGTCTGGGTGGAGGTCCCTTTGGCCTTGTGCGTCTGGGCCGGTTGGCAGTGATACACATTGTGCAAGAGAGGAAGCAGTCAGCACTAACATCTTGGAGAAGGAGCGGCAGATACATGGAGAGTTCTGGTCGCAAACAAGCTGTCATGTATTATGCAAATTAAAACCATACAAAAGACAATTCACTGAGCTATTTTTGTTTCATTTTTTAAAAAGATTGAAAATCTAAAGTGCTAAAAAGTAAAGTACAAATAAAAAAATAAAAAGCTTATCTAAGGTTATTCAATAATAATAATAATAATAATAATAATAATAATATATATATATATTTATTTTTTTCTTCTTCTTTACAGACAAAATGTTTCCCTGTCTGGATTCAAAGCTTAACTTTACATCCAGTTCATAATTTAGAATCTCAAATAAATTCTTTCCCTTCTCCACTGGACCGAGCCGAGGCCGTCTACAAATACAGGCTGTCCCAGAGAAGATGAATCAAGCAATCAAGTCCTTTTCTTGTTGAACCGCTAAGCGGATGGCGTTATTCAAATACTTCCAGCGAGGTGTTGATTCCATTTAGCTCATCTCCATCACAAACAACACTTACTGAAAAATAGATCCAACGTCTGATGAGAGATGACTGACGAATGCCATTTGCACCCACGAGGATGACTACGTCCATGACACTGGATGAGCTGGTGCTCCGATGAGGTGGAGCAGGACTGAGAGGCGGGGGAGGACGTACAGAGGGCTTGCTTCTCTCCAGCTGAAGACACAGCGAATCTACAGCGAACAGTTCTTCTCCATTTGGTCAGTGACTTTGATAAGAAGACTGTATTTGGTTTGTTTGTTGTTGTTTTTTACATAAAAAGCTTGAGTGCTGGAGCGTTGCCGTGCCAACGCAAAGTCCACCTAACTCTTCTCCGGTGCCTCGAGCATGTGTTGCCGGGTCGACCCGGTGCTGGTGCTGCCCAGAGCAGAGTCGCCGGCCTGCTTCCGCATCCAGTCCAGCATGTAGAACCGCAGCATCAGGAGGAAACCTGGGAGAGCAAGGCAAAAAAAACAAGAAATAAACCAAGGTTCAGTCACCCTCTTTGTTTTCTCTAGTTATCACTTTTTCAGGGTCAGTTGTGCACAAAAAGGTGGGAGTGGAGATTCAGTCGAGGCTGGCCTCAAATAGACATTTATTTTGTGTGACTGCAGCCGAACAATCGTCCAACGGGAGGAGCTAACATCATCCTTTTCCAAAACTAATCTGAGGTTGAAAGTATCATCTATCAAAATAAATAGTAAATCCGCCTTGCTTTTGAAACACATGAACCTGCACTGTAAAGATGTAAAATCTAAATAAATGAACCGACTAGGACTGATCTGGTGATGGCAGCGACCTGTCAATCACAAGGAAGTCATACATCCAGTGAGAAGTCATTTTCTCATAGTCATCTATACAACCAGACTTCTTTGTGCAATTAAAGGAGTCACCCCCTGCTGGTCAGTAGAGAGAATGCATGTTTGAAGACAATTCCACATCGGCTTCACTTTTCAGAACCGGAGGTTGCAGTCCTGTCTGGCCGGGGATCGAACCACCGAGCCACAGTCACCTTTTTACTTTTAGAGATAAACACAAATAATGGGTGTTTCTGTGGGACTACATAAATGCATTTGGAAGCTGGCCTCAATTTGTAAGTGTTTATTCTTTAATGAAAAATAGAACTTAGTTGTTCATTGTATCTGTGAAGATGCAGTTTAAAGAAATAATTCAACTGTTTCCTCTGGAAAAGTTTTTATGCTAAGCTAAGCTAATTGGCTCCTGGCTGCAGGTTTATATTTACCGTAAGGCCTGAGAGGGGGCATTGATCTTCTCATCTAAACTCAGCAAGAAAGCAAATAAAATGTCTCTCTTTACACGCTGAGTGGAATGTGTTGGAGCCTCCGGTTAGCTCATAATACACCACCCGCTTCCTTTAAAACTCAAATGTAACAACTTGTGGATCCTAAAACTGTCAAGTTGCCCACAGATAGAACATTCTCATACTGAACTACCAATGTGCAGCAAAAATAGGGTTAATAAGTTGAGCTTCTGGACTTGAATCTAAACCATGCACCCTGCATGAGAGGGGAAGCAGCTTTTCTTCTGATAGGCACCAGTAACAGGAGGCCTTGATTAACCACGGCCATTGTCTCATTCCCACACTGATACAATGGGCCGCTGGCTCCAGATACAGTCACCAATATCTGAGCCAACAGCCAACAAACCCCTGACTATATATAGTTCTGTGAAGGTGGTGATGATAAGATGATGATAACATTACACAAATATGTTGCTTGTGGCTTATTTTAAGTCTTTCTTTGGATCATCGGGATATTCTCCTAGGTGACAAAGCCGTTTAAAGTCTGGTGAAAACAATCTGGAGCGACTAACTGGCGCAGTGCACCTCGAACACGGACCTTGGAAAGAGTTGAGGATGCAGGAGAGGAAGAGGACGACGTCAGAGAGGAACCCAAAGTCCAGGAAGGTCAAACCCCAAGATGTCCCAAAGAGGCAGCTGAGGCCCCAGATGCTGAGAAAAGCCACGCGGTTCTGCCTCCATTCATCCCTGGTGCGGATCTCCCTGTAGACCAGGAAGAGCATCACGATGCCCGAGGACACCAGGAGGACCAGGACTGTCATGTTGGTGAAATAGTGGGCCAGCAAAGCCTCGTGGGTGTTTTTCATCCAGCACCTGGAAACACAAAATGCAGTCAGAGAGAGGGAAAAGCACGAATAAAATGAGATCTAATTTGTATTCCTGCTGAATGCTGAGTGTGACTTTACTGTGTTTTTATTTATACACAATCCAGGCACTGTTTCTCCACAGCGAATATCTTTGTCCTAATAATAATGCGTGCTTACATCCGATAAGGATTGGAGACGTCATCGCTTGGCACCACTTCTCTCAGTCCATAAATGTCACCGACTGCAGCCAGGATGATTACAGGAACGGCTGGGAGAGCTGGAAAGGGATTGTTACGCCTCCACACATTAACGTCACGTTCACCTTAAAGTGCCACAGAAAGAAATGTTCAACTTCATTACGCTCACCGAAGCCGACCAGGTTCCACACATAGGGCTTCGGGGAGGGGCTGAAAACCATGTGGACCAACCAGAAGGTGTGGAAAACCTCTACGCCCATCCAGGTGAAGGAGCTGAGCAGGGTGTAGTGGAGGCCCGCCCCCACCCAGACGCACACGCTCTCCCCTCCCGCATTGGCCAGGACCGCAGTGAAGAAGAAGAGCAGGTTGAGGAGGCCGAGAGACACGGCTAAGCCCAGGTGGATGGGTATGGACTGCTCCTTAGAGCGCCTGCTAGAGGGAGAGTGGAATGGAAATGAGTAGGTTAGTTAATAGTTCGTAAAAAATAAAGTGTGTCCTTTGATAAAAAGTAGTATTACCTCTTCCTGCAGAGGAAAACAATAAGAGCGACACAGCTGATCACAGACACGGCGCAGCCCAGAGATGTAATGGCGGTCAGGGCCAGGAGGTGGCGCACTGGGCGAGGCTCCATTTGCTGCAAAAGGCCCCCCCATATACATCAAAACACAGCTGTTTTCTGTTCCCATGACATGTGTGTGTGAAATCAGGTCTCTATGAGGACCTTCCTGGCTCATGCTCAGTACATTCATTTATCAATTCTCCGGTGTGTGTGTCGGCTGGCACGTCTTACCACCAGCACCGTGAAGTAAGTCAGATGGTTACAGAGGCACTCGGTGTGTTTTGTTCCTTTCTGTCGCGTCTCGCATCCATCTACCAACCAATTAACCAGCAACGAATCTGCACAGAGAAAATACAGACGTAAACATGCTTAATAATCATCTACGGGAGTAACAGCAAAATAAACAGGCATGTACATATGAATATTGTTTTTGTTAAAGGGTTCCAACCTTTCCTGGTGTCCCATGACACGCATTTCCTTGAATGCAGTTTCTGAAATAAAAAAGGAAAGGAGAGATGTGAGCTGTAATAACTTCCCATTCAGATGTTGCCTGTTTGTAAGTGAACAGCATTTCAGGTACTTTGAATGATGCAGTGGCTGCTACTGTAAACAGCCACATGAAGTACTTAAAGTTCCGACAAGAAACCTTCATTTTGTGTTGATTTTGCCTTTTTTTTAAAAGCGGTTTTGAAAGTCCCTTTAGAAAACCACTCATTTAACTGCAGCACTGACAGTCTGCTACAAGCAGTCAGGGTTCTTGTTCTCACGGCCCTCCCTTCCCTCCAGCGGGCCCAGCAATACAGCCTTTGCTCCTGGCCGGAGGAGGAGACGCTGCTGCCGCCGGGGGCTGAGCTCTCCTCCTCCCTCCGGAGCCTCCGGCTGCAGGTCTAAGGCAGGACTAGTCTTCAGCCTGAGCTGAAGGATGTTTCCCGGAATCCGACCGGGTGGCACAGATGACAATAACTGTATAGAAACAGACAATCTTCTGGCTGATGGTCTAGTTTATGTTTGTAGGTCATATAGGGTCATCGGCATTACACTGAGACTGTCTCGTAACCAGTTAAAAGTTCCTCACAGTCTGGCCTCCACACCACCACAGAGAGTTTCAGTCCCAGTGAAATAACAACTGCAGGTCAGGCATGACTGGTGCTTTTCTATGTGTGCGTGTGCATTGCAGAGGGGAAGCAACAGACTGTCGTAAGCGTATGAGCAAGTGCTGTCTGTGTGTTCTCTGTGCTCACGAGGGAGAAAGCTCCAAGCAGACGTCACAGAGAAGAAATGGAGTTTGTGAAAAAGATGTGGACCATCAAAAGTATTTATATTATTTAATTTGAATGTACAAATATTAGTTCACTGTATGTAGCAGTAAATGCTTGCTACATTTTGGATGGGTGTGTTTTTAGCATTGAATGTGTTGTAACTCTGTTATGTCGTTCATTCTGTTAACATGACTTCTCCCTGTGAAAGGTTTATCTGAACAGATGTGAGCGTCCAACAACAGAGGATGTCGTACAGATTGTAAAGCCCTCTGGGACAAACCTGTGATTTGGGATTTTGGGGTACACCAAATAAATTTAATTGAAAAAAATATATATTTAAACCAGTTTCCAGTATCGAATATGAAAAATCGAATGTACAATTGGACACGGTCACAGACACAATGAAGGCACAAAAAGCACACAAACTTACAGGTATGATGTCATGGTGAAAGTCAATTATGATTGGCTGAGATAGATTGGCAATGACCTCGTTCTCGATGCTGATTCCCACCACAACGTCAATAATCCTGACGTCTTTGTGACCCTCCTGGAACACACACACGCACATTTTTACCTGTCCGCTGATACAATACAGCCCACGTATTTATACACAGTATTGAAGTATTTCAGTCAGTAAAACTGGTGCTTGGATAAAGAAAAATGGCCGACAGACGTGTGTCACGCTGGCCTATCTGAGGGCAAACGGATCCTTACCTGGAACAGGAAGTTGTTTTTGAAGAAAGTGCAGACGACTCTTCTGTTATTTTTTGCAGCTTGCTTCAGAGCGAGGGGGAGGTGGACGGTGGTGGTAATGGACTCTGCGCGTCCACCTTTGGTGGGCTATATCACGGAGTAAACCAAGAGAGGAGAGAGGAGAGAGGACCACTGCACTGTTAGAGACGGCGCACCAGGGTTTTGTGTCGACTCTCAAGTCGATGCGTGGAAAGAGAGCTGGAAAAGCACTGCCCGCCAACCGGCTCATCACGGGGCACCAACTCCCCATCATCCCATCAAATAGCATGTAGAAACAGTGTCAACAAAGTAAAATGTGCCCCTTGTTTTGTAGAACCGCCCTGCTGCTGCGCCCCATGCTGTCACATAGGGGTGTAATTACTGCAGTGGATCTGCATGTGGATTGCCGGGCGCTCACACACACACACAGGCCCTATTTTAAGGCAAAAATGTCAGCTATCAAAATCCTTCCTCTACTTGTCAGTGAAACGCTGCCATCGTTTGCTTTTCATGTGGTTCCCCTCTCACCTATTTTCCTCCACTGAATCACCACCACCCCAGACTTGAATGAAACAGTTTAGGCAGCTACTCATTCACTGGGTTAAACACTTGCTATAAAAAGGAGCCCCTGATTAAAGAAAATGGACCTGGAAAAACACAGCAGTGTGGCAGCATCCTCAGTTGAGCTGCTTCATACTGTGCAGCAGCGAGAGGAGGTGGTGGTGGTGGTTGGGGGGGGGGGGGGGGGGGGGGGGGGGGGAGAGGTCCTTTGAGTGAATCAATGAACTCTGAATGACACAAAACTCTCCATCTCTAAAAAAAACATTTGAACTTTTGATTTCATCTTTGTAGCAGCTGTGACTAGCAACAGGAAGAGTTGTCAAGTCACTTAATTAAAAGACAAGCAGTGTTCGGATCCCTTCTGCTTATTAGACATTGCATATTCTGTGGTTCCAGCAAAATGTATACGCGTGTTACAGTTTCTGTTTGTGTCGCAGAGGAAATGTGCTTGGCTTCCGACGACACAGCTAAAAGGCACCAAACAGGGAACAGGTGTGGTCACAGTCGTGCTGATGTGGCCTGTCGGCTGTTCTTGACTTAAGAAACACAAGTTTATACATCGATGTTGCAAAATAGAACCGGTGGTGAGGTTGTTTTTCTCGACTGTTGTTTGAAAGGGTGAATTATTTTGTGTGCGTGTTATCCTTACAGGCGCCGTGACGTTGTAGCTTCTGAAATCCTCCATGTCCACCTCAGAGCTGCGAGCGCACGGATGCTTCATATTCCCGACGGCCGGGGACATAGTCCTACACACACACACACACACACACACACACACACACACACACACAAAGTGAAATTGTGGCTTCAGAGGGTTTTCAAAAAGAAGCCCGGGTATTTTTGTAAACCCCCCGACCCCCCTAACTTTAGCTTCTTGTTTGTAGTCAAAGTTCCCTGGATTACATAAAGCGTGCTTACATGAAGTGGTTTTGGCAATTAAGACAAAGTCATGTGGAAAAGGATGTGATGATAAAAACTGTGATGGCATTTGAGAAAAAAGAGAGAGAGAGAGAGAGAGAGGAAATTACATGTTGACTCGGGTGGATCCCTGGCTCTCTTGATCACATAATGCTTCTGCAAAAAAATAAGGAAACAAACAACTCAGTTTTGAATTTGATACTTTAAACTGTGACACTTCACCAGAAATCGTCTTTTCATTGAGTTCTGTTTGAATGGAGTCTTACATGCATGTGACTGCACCGAAGGATATTTTAACGATCAATGTGGAAACAGTGACTTGTAGGAGAATAACGCAGAGAATCAGTGGACCCTTCGTCCTGCTAAATCTATTCCATTTACACATGTACTGTGAATCACATTCGTTCTCCCTTACTGTAGTCAATGGGTTCTCCTCTGAACTTGTAGGCTGTCATGATTTTGTCCGTGATCGCATCGTTTTTGACCCTGCCATTGGCGATGCCGTAGGGTGCCTCGGGTGTGTTGTTACCGTGAGTAAGATCAGTGCAGCAGGAGCCCTGCAGGCTGGCGGGCCAGCACAGAGTGAGGTTCTTCCCTCCGACCTGTACAGCGAAAGAAGACCAAAAGCAACGCGCTTTAAAAAGGCAGGGAACACGTTGTCATTGTTAGCTTTGAGATGTTCCACTGCATGGGAGCTCCTTTTACCTGCAGCTTCAGCTGGTCCAGCAGTGGCTCCCAGTACAGACAGAATGGAGTTTCCTCCTCGGAGTCGAGGCCGAGCTGCTCGAGGGGAATCACTTCAGACCGCCTGCACTGTGCTGTGATCTTCCCTTCGACATACAGAGAGCTCCGATCTGCTAAGATGGAGATCTCACTGCAGCCCGGGGAGAGGCTGATATTCAGGCTCAGGGAGCCCCTGACGTGGCGCCAGGTCCCACAAAAAGCGAAGTCGATGTCATTTTTACTTGAACCTGAAGGAGACAACAAGGCACACACTGACAAAAGGTGGCTCAGTGTTTGGTTTCCTTGAAGGATAATGTATTAAAATCTTAAGAAAGTTGCTTTGACGTTCCTTCATAACTACCAGAGATTCATTAATTTTGTTGTGAAAAAGGTCACAAACATTTCATTATTTGATGTATGCTACATGCTAGAGGGATTTTTATTATAGTCCGGGGTTTGTCGGTAACTAGCAAAAACATTAACTTTGAATCAAGGCCCCTTGTGGAAACCAGGAGGAAATGGCTTGGATTTGCCCCATATGGCCAACATGAGAAAATGGCGAAATCTGTTATAAATAATGTTAAATAATTAAAAACTCAAAGCTTTAGATTGAAAGCCTGATATTACAGAACGCATGCTTCTGTACTCCAATGGTTGTGGGATCAATAATGTTATTCGTCATTCAGGATCTGTATTTTGTCTAGTTTATTATAGACCTATAATAATATTAATAGGAGCTGAGGAACAACATTTTGAAAAAAAACACATGTAGGCCAATTCATACAGTGGTTTAAATTAAATGAAATAAAAAAGCCGAACATGTCTCTATTGAGGCACAAGGGTTAAAATACTAAAACAAACACTGTGTTTTACACACAGAAAACATTATTATTCCCTCCAGTTAATCCAGAATGCTGCAGCTTGTGAACTAAGAAAAGAGATCACATTACTCCTGTATTAGCTGATCTGCACTGGCTCCCTGTAAAACCGAGAGTCCTAAAAAGTAGGATGGGAGCCAGAGCCTTCAGTTATCAAGCTCCTCTTTTATGGAACCAGCTTCCACTTTCAGTCCGGGAGGCAGACACAGCCACAGACACAGACACACTCATTTAAGAACAGACTTAAGACTTTCCTCTTTAATAGTGCTTATAGTTAGGGCTGAATCAGGTTTGCCCTGGTCCAGCCCTTTGATATGCTGCTTATAGGCTGCTGGGGGATGTTTTAGGATACACTGAGCACCTATCTCCTCTTCTCTCTCTCCTTATGGATGAATTTACATCTCTTCATTGCACATTACTAACTCTGCTCCCTCCTCTGAGTCTTTGTGACTTCACATCTCATAGGGTCCATTGGACCTGGCTGTGTCTGAAGCTGGTCCTGGGTCCTTGCCCCTGCTTCCTGTATCCAGCCCCTTGCCTAGACCTGGCCTCCTTCCCAATGGCCCTGCTTCCTTCTCTGTGCATCCTGCCTCTGTAGCCCTGTCCCCTGCCATGGCCCTGCTGATGTTCCCCCCCTCCTCTCTTCCTCATTCTGTTTCATGTATTGTGGAAATCTGAATCGTGGTCCATGCCTACTACCCATTCATAATTTCTGTCGTATTCATTGAATGTGTTGTAACTCTGTAATGCTGTTCATCTGTACACATCCAATGTGAGGTCCTGGGACAGGGATGTTGTATGTGTACAGATTGTAAAGCCCTCTGAGGTTATTTTGTAATTTTTGATTTTGGGCTATACAAAATAACAAAAATAAACTGAATTGAATTGAATTATTATAATAATTTATATTACAGATTCTGTGCATACACAAGTGCAGAATTCAACTTAAATACACTACCGTTCAAAAGTTTGGGGTCACTTAGAAATGTCCTTATTTTTCAAAGAAAAGCACTGTTTTCTTCAATGAAGATAACATTAAATTAATCAGAAATACACTCTATACATTGTTAACGTGGTAAATGACTATTCTAGGTGGAAACGTCTGTTTTTTTAATGAAATATCTACAGAGGTGTATAGAGGCCCATTTCCACAACTATCACTCCAGTGTTCTAATGGTACATTGTGTTCTTAGAAGACTAATGGATGGTTAGAAAACCATTGTGCAATTATGTTAGCACAGCTGAAAACAGTTATGCTAGTGAGAGAAGCTATAAAACTGCTGCAAATGGAGCATTCTTTGATGAAAGCAAAGTTTGAAGAACAAAATTAATATTTCAAATAAAAATCATTATTGCTAACCTTGTCAATGTCTTGACTATATTTTCTATTCATTTTGCAACTCATTTGATAAATAAAAACACGAAATTGTATGGGTGACCCCAAACTTCTGAACGGTAGTGTATATATAGATATAAATCTGCGTGGGGACTCACAGTCTGTACTCTTAAGAGTTTGGGCACAGAAGTCTCCCTGACCCTTACTGGAGCCCACACCCTTCTCACTACAAGTGGGATTGTTTTTCTTTTGTATCAGCAGAATACAATCAACCTATTATGAAATATTAATTTAGCATACAACTGGGTCTTTAATGACACAGTTTGATGACAAATATATGTTATGCGGTTACTTATATATTATGTCCGTAAATAAGGACAAGTTATAGCCGTTTCAAGTCGTTGAGTTTTGTCTCTTTGGAGTTTTTAATCATACGTTGTGATTAATTGTTGTTGTTTTTTTACATAATCAACACAAGGCTAAAAGAGCCATACAGATTAAGATTAACATTTTTAGAAGCCTTGAGTTTGTTTTTGTCCCAGTCTGGTTATCTTACCTGTAGAGAGGAGGATGATGAAGACGAACACCCCCCTCAGATTGGCTGTCAGCCGGGGCTCCATTGGTAATAACTGCGTTGGGAAACAAAGAGAGAAATGCGGTTGTAAAAGAGGAACACGTCTGTATCGCTTCTCTGTCAGTACAGCAAATTGGAAGGGGGGGTTAGACACAAACACAAACGTATCTCTCACGTTATTTCTATGAGCAAACACACATCCGACATAAAACAAACAGTCCCTATCTGGAGGCCGCACAGGTTGGACATAACACACTTTTTATTATTTCTTTAATGATGCTATTGTTACCCAGACGCCTGTTTTGTTATCTACATTCTCTTATCAATGAATACCAATGAGTTCCTGCTCAAAATACACACACGGACCTCTCTGTGCTGTTATCAATGGAAACAGTCTTTCCCCTTCAACTGGCGTGCCTCGGGTGTGTTGGCGTTACATTAATTGGATAAAAAGAGAAGACTGTAAGGATTCCCCTGAACAAATAAATAAATCACCTAACATTACGTGAGACTTCCTAAGAAGCATGTTGCTCCACAGACGTGTGGCAATTAACCACACTGACACATTTTTATCATTTTGGGTTTCTACCAGACTCAGTCCAGACGGCTGTTATCGCCCACACCTCGCAACTTCAAAACACAGCGAACAAACGCTGCGTCTGTGACCGTGTGGCGTAGAGATGCAGATGCTGATTTGGGATTTTGAAGGGTGGGGGTGGGGGTGGTGGTGAAGGGGGGTGTGGGGAGAACAGAGCAGTCACGGTTGTCCTGACCTCAACATCACAAGACGGGAAACCGGTGGAACCATAGACACAGCAGAAAGGAACAGCAACAGACCAGAAAAAGACAAAACTATACAGAGAGAAACCCATCAAGCTACAAAGTCTGGGATGGGGGGGGGGGGGCGGGGTCAGTTGTCTATTTATAACGATGGACTCTGAAACACACATCTGATACTCGAGAAGGACCTGAGCCTTGGACAACCACTCAGAGACAGACTCATAAACAAACACACCGCACACAACAACAAAAACAGGACATTGAGCAACACAGAGCAACGATGGCGCACTTTAACGGATGACGGGAGCTCGCGTGGACATTTTCAACAAGTTCCGTATTTCACTGTGATCGAACCAATTCAGGGAGCGATGTCATAGGTCAGCAGCGCTCTCGTCGACCTCCCGGGTGACTTGCCAACCTTTTAGCTGGTGTAGTTCTTGCGGGTTAATTGATCTGAGAAAAGCAATCTTTCAACAAGCTGTCTGCTTGCATCCAGCCAAATGTACAAACCGTCTCACTGACATTTTGTGCTGAGAAGATAAACAGAGAAGAGATCGTTGAACGTAAGCAGCAACATAATAACATGGGAGACATTGTTGGACAATAACTTGCAGCAGGTTTTACATTTTTGTTTAACTTCATCTTCGTGAAGTCGGGGGGTAAATATGTATCAATCCAACATAAATACAGCCTATGAACATAATATATTCTGGCTTTGGGTTACTAGAGCCAATATAAATACTGTAAATACATTGGATCCATGTTTAAATCATTAAGAGGACCATGTGTTGCTCTGTGGTCATCAGTCTTCTTCATTACAAATTGCTAACGTGCATTTGGAGCATGCAGCTTTGACACCCGGCTTGCATCAGACGGTTTTAAGCTCCGAGTCGACTTCTCGGATCGGACTCATTCTGGTTCAGGATCGATATGAAAATAGTACACAGCATACATTGACGGCACTGGAATATTCAATGTAGTTGCTCGGTTGCAACTGACACTGTTGTAGAATTATAGTTTGATCATTTCCATGACAACCAAATTGACAACATAAATAAATGAAAGTGAAACACTATAATAAAACATGACAGAGATCCCTTTCACTTCTGTTAAAACACCCGCCCGTGTGAAGCTGCAACATCTTTATATTTGACACGCCATCACTTGGATGCTTTGTGGTTTTGGCACTTCCCTTTTCTGATAATTCAAGGGCTTCAATAAAAAAGCTTGGTGAAAAAGCCAGAACAGTGTTCTGACACATAGTAAACCCTTCTTGAAGGATGTCCTGGTTTTAGCGAGGGAGAGAGTGACTTCCCCCGTGACCAATATCATGCCTCAGCTGCTCAGAAAGCTCAGTGGCAAAGAATACAATAGTTTATTGTTACTACTTATTTAATATTATTAGAATGAGGCTCATAATTGTCTCTCAACAACCAAAAGAGTGCCGACAGCCCAGGGGCCTACACGTGTGGTGGCGGTCTATACTCTGTCGTGCAGAGATTTGCTGTGGTTGCGCCATGGCCCAGACAGCCCTTCACAAACCTACATATCACGTACAGGCAGGCTGCAAAAGCACACTCAATTTGCGACGTCAATATGTATTTCGTGATGTAATAATACAAATTCGATTCATACATTGTCACATTCATGTAATGTGTTTATGTAACTTTGTAATGCTGTTCATTCTGTACACATGACATCTATTGCTTCTGTCCATCCGGGGAGAGGGATCCTCCTCTGTTGTTCTCCTGAAGGTTTCTTCCCTTTTTTCCCTGTCAAAGGTTATTCTTGGGGAGTCTTTCCTGATTCGATGTGAGGTCCTGGGACAGGGATGTCGCATGTGTACAGATTGTAAAGCCCTCTGAGGCAAATTTGTAATTTGTGATATTGGGCTATACAAAAAAAAATTTAATTGAATTGAATTGATGCAAATAGTTAATTCTTGAACTTGGAAATCAGCTGATGGAGTTAACTCTCTGGTTAATGACTCAGATTGTTCATCATGAGATCTGAGCACGGCCAGATGAGAAAAGTTTTTTTGTGATTTTCTTTTTTGTTTCTTTTAATGTCAGAAACTGTTTGTAGATAACAATTGATTGGGAATGTCTATTTCTTTTGTTTTTTACAAATCCAGATAAATAAATACCTGTAAAAGTAAAAAGTAATTCATCAACTTGATGGTAAAGAGATAGCTTCCTCAGTATAAAAACACAGCGATGGCTTCAGTTCTCTAGAATTGTTCGAGAGATGGTGAGAATGTCCCCAACCCCCAAGACAAACCCCTTCTGTGTACATGCACATGTGCCCAACATGTAAAAAACATAATTTACAGTGTTTCCACTTCGTAGCGTTTATGTATGGCTTGAAAACAGAACTTTACTGACAGCTCAAACCATTATAAACTCCCTCTCTAGACTTACTGAACTGACGTGTAAGCTAACTCTCTCTCTACCTCCACACCCTCTCTATTGTCCCTGTGTGGCGCCCAGGCATCAATTCAGCACAAGAATTTCCCCCTTTCTTTCACTTCCCAGCTCTCGTGTGTGTGTGTGTGTGTATATGTGTGTGTGCGCGCGTGTGTGTGTGTATGTGTGTGTGCGCGTGTGTGTGTTTGTATATGTGTGTGTGCGCGCGTGTGTGTGTGTATGTGTGTGTGCGCGTGTGTGTGCGTGTATATGTGTGTGTGCGCGTGTGTGTGTTGTAAAAAGGCACAGAGCAAAGACTGGTATAATATGAACCTGCCTCACTGCACTCGTCACTCCCCCGCATTTACAGGAGGATACAGAGCCCTTGTCACGCTAATGCTCGCATAACCTCCAGCAACCCACGCACGTGTGAACGAGACAGGCCACAGAGACAGATGTCTCAGTCTTGTCGCTTTGCGTTTTCCAGTAAGAATTACCCGCGTGTCGACTTCCCATCGCTGCATGGCGTCATATAGGGGTCTGACTCACACCGTCTTGTTTGATTTTGTGCAAAGTAGAACTTCGGCAGCCAAAACAATGGTTGACACAGACGGCAGAGAGCGGCCCACCAATCAGCTCGGAATAATGTCTGAGCCATTTTATGGAGCTGTCGAGTTTTTAATTTTCATCTTTAGCCACAGCTACTGGATGTATTACCATGACATGACTTTGGTCACCACCCACAGACTGTATACACGACGTCTGACGAGGACGTAGTCATCCGACATCACCCGTCGTCTTGTTGACTACAGTTGGGGCGACTGTGGCTCAGTGGTTAGCAGGGTCATCCTTCAAGCAGAGGATCGGTGGTTCGATCTCCGGCTCTATCCCCGTCTCTGCTAGCCCATTTTGATGTGTCCTTGGGCAAGACTCTTAACCACAAATTGCTCTCGTAGCTGTGACTATGGCGTGTGTGCGAATGTTAGTTAGTCCTGATGTGCAGGTGGAACCTTAGCTCCTCCCATCAGGGTGTGAATGGGTGAATGATGTCATGTAGTGTTAAAGTGCTTTGAGTGGTTGGAAGACTAGAAAAGTGCGACATAAGTACAGGTCCATTTACTATTACAGTTTAGAAGCCTTGAGTTTGGGCATTTTGGCCATCGCCATCTTGTTTTTTTGCAACCAGAAGTGACACTAGGGGGTGTACAACCAAACAACATTTTGAGTCCACCAAGTGGTTTGTTGGATTTTACGACCCCAAAGAAAACCTGGAAACCTGTCTTCTGAGTTCCGTGCTATTGTTAGCATGTTAACAAACACTGTCGCACACAAAGTTAATGTCATGTTTTCTCTGACTGCTGTTCATGTCTGCTGCTGACTGCTCCGCTGTTCGACAAAGTGTCCGTTCTGCTGGTGCTTATCGTGTCAGTTCTCTCTTGGAATGAGTTGTTGCTTGCGCAGCATTTCAGCTGACATATCCTGACATTATCTTGCAACCGCGTTTACAGTAGATTGATGTTGCAGTTTGGATTTTGTCCCGCGGGTGTCTCGGTTTGCATTCGTCCCACTTGCTCTGCAAGCAGCAGAGGGAGGGAGCAAAGAATGCACACGGAAGAGTAATTCAAGGAACAAAAGCTGCTCTTTGTTGTCAGGCCTCCGAGCTGAAGTGACAGGGAACGTGAATAAGGGTCAAAGATCACTGGCTGCTTTGGAGGCTGTTTAAACCAATGGCTAAAAAGGCACACACAAACAGCTCTAGCTCTCTGGACAACACTGACAAAATGACAGGGAAGCAACATATATATTTTAAAACACGACCTTGACCAAACAGGTCAGAAACAAAGTCTCTTCCCATTTTTTCCCTCTGAAGAAACACGCTGACCTCATTTGTCTCGTTGCCAAAGCCGCTGCTGTGAGAACACTGCACTCTGCCACACTGTGTCGATTCGCTGCTGCCAACACGGCTACGAGATAAGATATGTGCTTGTCTTCCTGAGGAACAATGCGAGAAGCAACTGGCATTCTTGTGTCTGCTGTTTTAAGCGTTGATTTAAAAGCATGTTGCGTTCGGAACTGCGAGTGAAAAGCGGAAAAAAGGTCACACACCGAGCAGCTGAAAGTGAGTCTAGTGACATACAATTGATAGTGTTCACAATAACTCTGTACTTCCTCTTCACATCAGAATGCAGCAAGCCAACCAAAAACTGCAGCACCGTATCGACTTGGAGACTGGATGTAATGTGTAATGTTCCCGAGGCTACTCTTTGTGTTCAGAACTTGCATTCTTTGCCAAAGCGCCGGAGAGATGCACGTTTTGTGTTCCTTTATCTAGATCTTGCCGTCCTCCATAAGGAAATTGGAGGAGCAGGTGGAATGCTGCAGATATGTCCTTGGGGCGCTGTGAATAAATCAATATAACAACACACACACACATGCTCAGACAACAGCCAGCATGTTATTAGGGCCTAATTCACCCCCTGTGTGGCCTTAGGTGTGGGTCACTGGGTTTAGTCTGCCATCAGGGGCTTTCTTTTCCTCATTATGAAAAGTGAAGTCAGCACAACGAAGAAGGGGTTTCTGCAATGAGTCACTCATCCTTTGCAATATTTGTATTTCAAGCAACGGGGTGTTAAGAAAAACTCCACCATTGTCATCTGTTCATTTTCAGTGCTCATCTGATCTGCGTGGTTTACGGATGTTTAAACTGGTGCAATGCCCAGGGTCCTTTTAAGGATTTTTTTGTGTGTTAGTGAGGTCTTTGAAGGCGCTGTCAGGAAACCACATGCTGGTAGAAGAGCGAGGTCGAGCATCTCTGACTTTGGTGTCTCTTTGTCAACACCATAAACACGAACACCAACCTCTTGATGAAGGGAACAATAATACACAACACCATGGTACAACCCTTTCACTGTAAATGAGGATAAAGATACCTTCATGACCCCAGCCCCAGAAACATGACACGATAAATGAAAACACCTTATTTTCCGAATAAATAAATAAGATCCATGGGATTATAGCGATTTAGCACCAACAATATATATATATATATATATATATATATATAAGCACCACTTATCACTTTTAAATTGTGCTATTATATATATATATATATATATATATATATATATATATATATATATAATAGCACAATTTAAAAGTGATAAGTGGTGCTCGTCATACTTAAAAGAAATGCTAACATGTAACATGTATTGTAGAGCCTAGCAGGTTCACAAATGTAATGTAACGTTAGTGTTGTGTCCTCGGGGTGTGGAGCCTCACCTTTGAGGACCTGTCAGCGGTGGAGGGTGTCTCTTCTCCCCCTACAATACTTTCTGAAGCCTCCGGTTAAAGCTTCCACCCACTGTTCCACACAAACTGGACCCAGGAAGAAGTAGCCTTCGCGTTACACCCCGCGGGGACCGCCGTGGAGGGACGCTCTCATTCAGTCACCCACATAAAAAGACTGAGATTGGCCAAAGAGAAAAAGAAAAGAAAAAAAACACTTAATTCGCGTCCACTTGCTCTTCCTCGGGTTGTTTCTGACGTCTTAAATGCGCTCAAGACGGCTGGAGATATATATTTATATATATTGTTTAATGGGAAATTCCAAAGAAGACGCCGGGCTGAAGCGTTGACTGCGCTCGCGGACGGATTGAAAGCCGGACTGAGGCGCGAGAACGCAGCATGCAGTCAAGGCAGCTCGAATGAAAGGAGCTCTGCTTCCGGTTAGGATTTTCACAATGCAAAATATAATACTAACAGGGTGGGAACTGTAGACATCTGCTCAGATAACTTGTTTTTTTCAGTTTTTTAAAATTTTATTTAATATTCCCTCCGGTCCAGACACGTTTGCGTACTTGAATGGGTCGGCTGTAATGTTACAGATTTAACACTAGTTGCCCCACCATTGTATACAGCGTGTAGCCTGCATGTATCTTCACTGCACCTGACTACATACTCCCTTGTTTAGCAAAGGTGTAACCTATTCTTTAACAACTACATTATTAGGCCAATTCAATTGGTCTAAAGTGCACTTTCACTCCTTTGGTTTTTTTTTGGTAAAAAAACATTACGCCTTTATTTTGCAGGCAATGTATTTTCCTGGTTATATTCTGTTGTCTTCTCACTTGACGGCTGTCGCGTAACAAGGTGTGAAACGGGAGGTCAGGCGGAGGTACGTGGGTCTGGGAGCATCCGGGAGGGGGTGGAGTCTGTTCACTTTCCAAAGCCACTCTCAACCCCAGAAGTAGACGCCTCAGCATTACATTGCAGTGATTGTTTAGTGAAGACCTACCCATTTATGTTATTGACCCCTTTCACATTCTATAATTCCCCAACATGCATGATGTTCCAACTCCGTTCTGTCGAGGCCCTTGGGTTATGTTAAGAGCTCAATTGAATTCAGGATGTTGCAGGTTCCCAAATAAGTGCTCCATGAGTGCCTGGACACTTTCGGAGTTATCACAGTGGAACATGTTAACATCGTTAACTCCAAAAGCCTTAGCAGTGTGCGTGACGTAACAGCCTATGTTTATTTCTTTTTTCTGTGACATTGATATCAGATAATGTTGGAGCTCCACTACTTCAATGCCACAGGCAGCTGGCACACTTACAGGTTTCAAATGTGACCACAAAACCGCAGCTTTGTCTAAGTTCGGCTTTGAACCAAAAAAACAAGCAAAACTATTGCTTCCGAAAAACAAGCATCGACTACACAAAACCCCGTTGGGAGAAGTGTGAAATCCCGTGTGAAAACAGTGTTTACTAGTCAAATAGCAACAAGTCTTAATGGAGAATTGAAACTTGCTGTCAGCTTCATCTCAGATTTTGCTTCCTTTCATGACAAAAACCCAAACAGAATCACAAACATCACTGGGACCCGTTAAACACTGCACATTGTGCATGGCATTTCCTGTTATTTCACGTATAGCAGTTTGTTCCTGGTCCTCTCTTCGTCACCATTTTCTCGGGCCACACAGCTTTCCATTAGACATTGCAGTGGACATTATGGATCGGCTGCCACATTAATAGATTATATATACTTTATTCATCTTCAGGGGGAAATTTCTTTGTTGCAGCAGCAAACATGTTTACAATATATACAATACAATATAATAAAAACATTAATTTCTGATATGAGAAGATATGATGCTGACATGAGCCAACAAAGTCTTCTGGTCTTTGGAGTCCTGAAGTAAGACAACTGGCGAGGAAGGGCATTTTCTTTTCTTTTTTATAAGACCTGTGCATATATTTGTATTCTGCTTTGCACAAAAGTATCCGTGGGTTGAAAACACAGGTTAATGTTTAAGCCCAGGGCGTTATCTCAATGTCATTGTTCATGCTCACCCGGCGATTTAAAGCACATTTACCACCAACAACTTCAACACTCTAGGCTGATATCTTTTTCTGTAAAGAAGAAGAAAAAGAGGGGGGTTGGGGAGGTGGTGAGAGGAGGGGGTTTGGGGGGATGTCTAGATTCAGCACCTGCCTCCTCTTTTCTGTTCAACTGTCTATGTAAGTGGTTGAGAGTATGCATGTGCCTGTGCAAGTGTGTGTGTGTGTGTTTGTCTGGAGCAGGATTTGTCAGTTGAAATGCGTGGGCTTGGGTAATAAAGGGCCCACTGTCTCCGTGTTGACACACATTCACACACACACACACACACACACACACACACTCTCTCAACCACTCACAGAGTTAGCGTGAAAGACAGGTTGACGGCAGCAAAATAAAAATCTTGAGACACTCTGTACAAGTTACTTATCTTATCATCCATCTCCATGTTATAAAACCACAACAAAAAACATAGCAGACACTGTGGGTGACTGCGCTCTTTCCCTAATAGATTAACTATTAGGGAAAGTTACCTTTAGTGATTAAACCTTACCCTGCTAACGGCAGTCCTTTAGGACTGCCGTTAGCAGGGTAAGGTGGAGAACAGCACAAGATATGTGCAATCTTGTCAGCAGCGAACAACATTTATTGTCCAATGTTTTGTCTTGTTAAAAAAGCTCCAAACACGGGTCCGAGCAACCGCCGACTGTCCCATCACGTGACAGGTGTGGGGCAGGACATAAAACACAGCGCCTTTGTGATTCAGTCACTTATCCTGTAATTATGGTTTCCCACCAGCAACCTTTGAAGGATAACACCCAAAAGCTAGTTTTCTTAAATCCGTCTTTCCCCCGCGTGCAATGTTTTGCAACAAATATCACACGCTTATACAAGCAGGGTTCTGTCTGTGAATGTGTGTGTTTTTGAGTTACACGTTCGCTATCTGAGCTTCTCTTTGCTTTGTTGACATAGCCAGACTTTCAATGCCCGTTAGTGCATGAGAGTGTGCCACGGCTCTGATATGAAGGCGACAGCTGATAACATCGTCCCAACAGACGGCGTAGCATCCATTTCCCGTTTTCCCGTCAGGTAAACACTGTTAGCGCTTTTAGCACTTTTGCCGAAGTTTGGCACCGTTAGCTGCGAGCCACCGGCTCAGCCACCGCCACGTTGAGAGGCGACAGAAATACTCTCCATCTCGTACTTAACACCTTTCCTTGTGCATCTTTTCTTTATTAAAATACACATGGCACTTTTATTTTATAATATGTAATTCTTTTAAAGTACGACCATATTAATCTTTAAATTATGTTTATTGTGATGCACCTTTCACCTAGTCCAATTCCTTGTAGGCCTATGTGCAACGTACTTGGCAAATAAACGCTTCTGATTCTGATTTAAATTCACTAACAATAGTCCGAGCCTCTGGGGACCACAGCGCTACACCCTCCGTACTTTAAATGACTTTACAGCCCGGTCATAAATGTGAAATACCAACATTCCCCACGGACACAACAGCTTTACAGTGCTTTAAATCAGCTCTCCACTTATCACAAGTTCAGCCGTTCATCCTGGGAGTTTTGTATTTCAGGTGAATTTTACATGTTTGTAGCAACCATTCAAATCGGCCTATAAGTAACACCTATTCGGTGTTACTTTCTTTGCAGTGAGTTTCCTTTCATTTCAGGCATCAGTGGGCAAGGGTGGGCAAACTACGGCCCGCGGGCCGAATCCGGCCCGCCGAGTATTATGAATTATAAATTATAGTAAAGACCGCTGTAAAGCTTCGTACCCTCGGGGCTGCGTGTGCGCGCTCTTGCAGCAGAACACTGCAGGTTAAAGAGCGCCGTCACGCTTTCTGCTGCAGGAGAGGCGCACAAACAGCCTGAAAGAGCTGAGCAATAAATTAGCATTAAGAAACATCTATGCTGGTCTGTTGCCGTCATTGTGGTTCAGGAAACTCAAGTCGGGAACGGAGAAGCGTCACCGCGCTGCGTGCCATGCTTTCTGCTGGTGCGTCAGGCTGCGAGTCCAGCCTGCTGCTCGCTGCTCACGTCCACGTTTAGAGTTGTACAATTTTTCCTCGGCATAACAACGCACATCAAACCCACGGGACTGCACCGCCCTGGACAAACAACACTGTTCCACTGAAACGGTTTCTTTACATTTTAGTTGATTTCCATTGAATGGTATATTTGACACTGAACTAGTTAATCTTTATCTCAGTGATAGTGTCCATATGATTCAACAGGGTGTCACTCCCCTTGGGGCTTACCCCCCCCCCCCCCCTTTCTTGGAATCCTACAAACGCCCCTGCTCTCCATCCATCTGATACTGGCCCGGCCTGTCTGTCAAATTTTAAAAGTCAATGTGGCCTGAGCCAAAAAGTTTGCCCACCCCTGGTGAAGAGGTTGCTAAGGGGATCTAAGTCACTGACACCTGGAAGCATAAAGGACCAATTGTAAGCTTATTTATAATGTTTGACCATCTTGGTTCACACAAAGGTATACAGACATGTGTCAAGACTTAAAAATAACTTTTGTAAAAGTAGTTTAAACGAAAGATCAACTAATAACAGTAGAATAGCAATCCTAATGTATGGCCTAACATACAGAATATATCATGAGAATGTCTGAAGGGTGACAGTAACTTGCTGAAGGCCAGAAAGAGGAACTACAGTTTAGTTTAGTCGTAGTTCCCTGAGGCCCTTCAGGTGTCTTTGAGTCCCAGAACAGAATATTGTAACTTGTGCTCAAGTGCTGTTTACCAAGTTTAGCTGTGGGGCTTCACTCTCCCCTATATTTCCACCCGCATCCCTCTCAGTCCGGCACCTTTTATAATCCCCCCCCCCCCTCCCGCTTCTGTTCCCTTCAACCTTTTTCTTTCAAGCGCCCCCATTTTAAGAACATTCCTTCCCTCGCGTATCCTGGCAGGCTATAGGGGGGGTGTTGCGTTATACAGTTGCTGTAAAATGCTCACAATCCGACAACAATTGGTTGGGTCGGATACACACATGAAACACACACTTAATGTTGTGTTTGTCTCCACAGGTTTATCTCTCATCTTTGTTAATTCTGTCTCTTTGTCTGGAATATGGGCAAGAAGATGTGAAGGCTATGAGGGCTACGCATGCACACACACACGCATGCACGCAGGCACGCACGCACGCACACCTGCCTGTATGCATATTGAAATGCTTATTGTTAAACCAACATCACACAAACAAGCAATAAACCAAACACACATGGGTCCTCATCTGCAGGGCTTTGTTACCATGGTGACAACTGGGTGACCTGCTAGACACCAGCTGGTGGACTCTAACTGTGATGTGGTGATGGGAGTGATGCACGCGTGCGTGTGTGAGAGAGAGACAACCAAGAGACAACACGTTGTGCCGCATGGAGAATTATTCATCAAGCTGTCTAGTGTTTTTTTTTCTTCACATTTTATGCTAAGACACACACTTTAAAGCCCCAAGAAGAAGACAGAATGCGCAGCATGCATTAGCATATTGAATATTGATCCTTGTATTGATTGCCAGTTGCAAACAAGCATTTACTCTCCGGTTCGTTTTAGCACCAAACTGCGGTGGGAGGAAGCATACGGACACTGCAGACAGCGCATCTGTTTCCACCGCTCCTGCACCCAAACGCATGCTGGGCATGCTGAGACACAACTGTGCTGTCTGGTTGGCACAAGCACAGCTATGTGTTTGTTCTCTTCCTATTTACATGATTACAGACTTTCTACTATGAATACATCCCGGCCTCCTTTCTCACCATTCCACATGTACTTAGTCACCCTCTCGACTGGCTTTCCTCTCTGCCCCCCAGCTCCACCTCCCATTTCAGGCCGGAACAGTGCCGTTCGTCCATCGAAAGCGTTGACTGCGTGCCAAACTCGACATCAACTCGGTTTTGAAGTCATGCAGAATGCTGCTTCGCCTGGAGTGACCATCCTCGTGAAAAGGGATGAACACTGAAGTCTGAAGTTAGGACAACAGTGAGAAAGCTACAGAGGCCGACCTGATTGGGAGGACCACTACAATTCCATGTGCAACAAACTGAAACATGAACTATCTCCATTGCAGCCGCTCTCTCACCGATCGGTGACCACCAGTAAATAAGGTTGTAACAGGTTTCCCTGTTACCCGGTGAGTTGCGGACTTGCACAGAGGCAGCACACAGCTTGAGGTAGTTCAACATGCTTTTAGTCTCAGCAATCACAAATACAGGCTCAGTGACGCTTCTCGCTCTTCCCTCTCGCCTCTCAGTCCCTCCTGCTCTTTAATGGGAAGAGACAGACAGATTAACCCCAGCTGAGGCTGATTAACCCTCAGCCCCAGCTGAGACTGATTAGACATCATTCCGGCACTGTTCCCTGAGCCACCCCCCCGCTCCACCCACTCTACAGCTGAGTCTAACCACACCCCACTGCCACAAAGGTGAAATGTGAAAGTTTCCATCGGAACAGACACAACATAGCTACTTTAGGAGGATAGTAACTCACTGTATGGGAAAGTACAACACCCTACAGAAAGGGCAATATGGACTGTGGAACACGGACAAAGTAACATTATGCAGCATATTTATCCTTCTTAAAATGTACATGTAGGATAATGTGGCATTTTAGCATTCTTAACTATATATCATTCTGGTATTTATCTTTAACCATTTAACTGGGTTAATTATCCTTAATCCTTGGGTTAATTGTGATTAATCTGCTTTATTTATACTCCTAGTCATACGCAAATAAAATCAAGAAATGAGGAGTGGGTGGTAACACAAATTTCCAGAAACTAAGATATATGAATTGATAAAGACGGGTTTGACGGATCTGGACGTGTGCTTATTCACTTTCTTACCAAGAGTTAGGTGAGAAGATCGATACCAGCGTTGGTTAAAGAGCTACTGACAAAGACTCGACTGACAGCAAAACCGAGAAAGAAAGTGATGCAATTGATCAATATCACCCCGGCGATGAACAACAGTGGAATAAAAGCGATGGTGTACTATCTACTATATCTCATGTCATTTTTCAACTAAAACTTGAAGTTAGTTCAGATTTGCTAGAGAAGTGCCCTAATATCTGCCCTTAATGTTGGTCATTTTTCCAATGTATAAATTCAACTTCAATACAGTTATTTGTTCATATTATTTACATATCTTTTAATAGGACAACATGGTTAGACAGTACAGTGATATCAAGTGAATAAATAAATAAAATCACCATTAATACAAAAGAAAAAATAGAGGGAGTTGAGACAAACTCTCACCCTTTCGGTTGACCACCAACTGAATTACGAATGACTTGTTTTGTAAAAAACATGTACGTGAGGGACAAAAAATTATCCGATCCCGTTTGAATTGTGCTACGAATTACACATGATGTAAAGATGATTTTTCATGTGACAATGTATATTGTGGTAAAACTGTGTTTTGTGCTACGATGCCTCAAACAAACAACGGGTCTTGCTCATTCTTTAACCTCGCGGCTGAGAAAAAGCTGGATAAAACCCGTCAGGTGAAATAATGTTACATTTGTGCATGGACACAGCTAGGTTACCTAGCTAGCTAGCGAACCAAGGTAACAGTCTCGCTGATTGGTCCACACCAAACTAAATGATACTACGACAACTCTGTGACAAACTGGGACTTTCTTAACTTGCAAAATGATCGACCGTTGTGTCCAACGTTAGCTTTCTCACCTCTGGTGATTGCAATAATGCTTCATAAAGCGGTGTTCATTTGTTAAGATTATCTTTGATAAGATTATCAAGGGAACCAGTGACGCTAGCGTCCCATATTGGATTGACCATCATCCCTGTACCAATCTATTATGTTCATGATTAAAATGACAAAGACGGGAATTGGTTAAACCTAAACACTCACCGTTAACTTCCAATGACACGTCCACCTGCAAGTGTCAATAAGATCAAACTAAATAAAGTCATCAGTTTTTTTGAGTTGCTTTAATTGCGGGTTAAACCATGTTGCACACATTCAAACCAACTGATGGTGTATTAAATAAAATGAGGATATTAGCACTGACCTGCGCTAACTTGTGGGGTTGACCTACACAAATACATCATCCCTGCACCATTTCAACACCTGCTAGCTCGACCACACACATCTGCTGAGGTGCTGGCTTGCTGAACCAGTTAGTTTCCAGACTGTCTTAAGTGGAGAGGTTCAGGACACTAAATAAAACCAAATCTTCACTTCTGTTATTTTAGCATTCAAAGTGTTCCGTCTGCCTCAATGATGTTCTGGGAGAACAAAGATGTCCTGAAGCCCTGAGAGTCAAGGAGGAAGGAAAAGGAAAAGAATGTCTCAATTGCTTTCTCTCCTGTGTTTAAGATTTAAAGGTATCCAATACCAAATCGGGAGCGTTTCAATTGCCTCTCAGCAGCCCTCAACATAACCCCAAGTTGCTTGTTTAGTCATTAGTCACTTCAGCCTCTTGTGGACAAAATGAGCACTACAACAAACACATGATCCGTGACTGCAACAACTAAATTCACTTGTCCAAACCTTTCACAAATGAAAAAAAGAAGATCAAATTGACTAAGTCACGAACACAAAGGAGAAAATGTTTCTCTCACTTGCCTCTCAGTGCTTTTGGAAAGATGCCTTTAATACACTGGTTAACAATAATAAACTTTATGTCAACACTATAGCGAATGCCCTTTTAAAACCCAGCTCCCCTGGGCTTGGTGGTCCACTTACACATGATGTATATTGTCCATAATAACAGATACATATTTATTAAAGCATGACAGGTGAAACAAAAAAGTTACAGTATTTCAGTTGCAGAGAAACAAAAAGAAAAAGCAGACACGAGATACAAAATGACAAGCGGATGCAATGAAAGGGGAATGCAACTGGAAGTTAGGTAGAGTGTTAGAATCCTTTTTTTATTTATTTACAGAACAGTAACTTTACATTTGACTTTCCTGTACTATGACTAAACCGAGACTTTACTGTACAACCCTCCAGAGAGCAGCAGAGGAAACAGAGATAGAACGTTTCATGTCATTTCAAACAAGCTCCCACCCCCCCATTATACAATTCACTGTACTTGTACTGGAGCGCCCTGTAGCATGTTTTTGTCTATGTTTTTGTCTTCCCCCCAATCAAAAAGAGAGAGGGGGGAGGGGAAAGCAAGTAGATAAAAGTAGGAAGGAGCAATGAAGTAGCGTCACTACTACTAACACCTCTGGATACGCCCAATCGTTTCCAGAAGAGGCGACACACTCTTGCCATTATTGGATCTACACCGTCATTGGGTTACGGGCGCTTTACATGATGGCTTGTGTATCACCGGGTCACCGAGTCCTCCGTTCTGGGCAAGATCAGCGAGCGGCAGCCGCCTAGTTGTCGTCGGCCTGGAGCATCTTCTCGATCTCCTGGTCCCACTGGTCGTCTTTGTTGTCCACCTCGGTCACCACCTCGTACTCCTGGAGCTCCTGCTGCAGCTCCTTCTCCCAGTCTGCCGTCTCATCTGAATGGGAGAAGAAGAAGGAGAGGTCATGAGCGAGGCAGTTTTTGGAACTGCACACTTATGAAACGACACTGCTTGCAATCGTCCGACGCTTATGAAGCGGACCGTCGGCGGAGGGCGCGCTGTCCTTCTTGTCCAGCACCAGCTGCTCCATCTCTTTCCTCAGGTCCTCCTGGTTGATGCTCGTCGAGTCGAAAGCGTCGCTCACAAACTCGGACACACCGGGACTCGTCGACATCTCCTCCTCTTCCTCCTGGGGCGGCTGACGGGACATGGGACAGAAAGAGGACACGGGCTGTTACTCGTCCCTCTTTTTAGAACGATTGGAGCAGAGTCTGCGTTTGAGTGCTCTAACCTGCTGTATGTCGCCGATGGAAACTGGTGGAGTTTTGGGTCTGGTGTTGTCTACAAGGAAATCATATAGCGGTTAGTTTTCCATATACAAATATCAGTGTGGGGAAACAGACACACACACACACACACACACACACACACACACACAACCCTTAACTGGTATTTAAAAAAACAAGAGCCTGCCGTGTGCACTTCACATGTTTTTATTTATAAAAAGAGTAAATCTATAATTTATTTCATATGGACTGACTGTTATAATTCTATTGTTGTTGTTCTATTGACCACGGCTCTGAGGTTTCGTCTTCGTTCCTCATTAAAGTTTGTTTTTGGGGAGTTTTTCCTGATCCGATGTGAGGTCCCGGGACAGAGGATGTCATATGTGTACAGACTGAATTTGTGATTTTGGGCTATACAAAATACATTTATTTTAAAAGAGCAAATAAGGTTGCAAACATTAAGGCTATTCGCTAATTTCACTGATCATCTGATATTGTGTGCACAGAGATTTGTAAAATGTCAACACACAGTGTTATTTAAAACTACATAAACAACGTGAGGAATTAACCATATGTGTGCTACGAGTAGCCACAGTTTTTCACCGACGGGTCTCACGAGTTACGGGCACTAACGGAAGGGATTGATTTAACTGCTGGTGAGGAAATGTAGGGCTTGTGCACATGTTGCCGCTTTATCAGTGATTTGACGTCTGTAAACCAGAACCACGAGTCAACAGGAGTTTGATGCATCTGGCGGCTAAGGTTCATCGTGGGAGCACCGGCCAATCGGAGCGCACAGCACGCTGAGTTGGGAGAGGCTTGTGAGGTGCATGTGGATGTGTAAAAGAAGCAAACGCAGGTGAAATGTGGACGACGGTCGGACCTGTTAGGACGACGTCCTCGGCTGAGACACTGGCCGCTTTGTCCTCGCCGTCCTTCTGCTGCTGCTGCTGCTGCTGCTGCTGCTGATGGGCCGCCAGCGCCGTGAGCTGAGCCGACTGCTTGATCAGAGACACCCGGTAGAAATAATTCCTCCAGAAAACCTCCTCCTTCACTCTGTCAAACACATCGCATACATAGATCAGCATTTTGACACACAACACACACACATATACAACACACAACACAGACACACTACTAACTGTTTAGGGACCAGGTCGAAGCGCATGCGGTTGAGGAGCTGGTCCTCCTCCAGCATCACTGCAGCCAGCGGGTACATCTGCTCCATGTCGAAGTGGAACTGAACACCGGCAGGAGGGTCGCGCAAGAAGTTCCTCTTGTCCTACGATCAGCGAGACAGGGAGCTTGGTGTGAACACAAAAGTTTAAAAGAGCAACGACGTCGCGGGCGTGTCGACGCTTTCATTTAGTGCCGTGACGTCTTTCGCTTACGGCCGACAGGGCGAGGATCTGCTGCTGGATGGTCTCCTCCTCATTGTAGCCGACCCACGGGGGCACCGCTGCGTCTGTACACACACACGCACACACGCATAATAATAATCAAACAATAATCACCCTTTAATTTGAGGCGTACCAACGTCGCGACAGTAAATGGGATGCAGACGAAACAAGGAGCGGTCGATAACGTGCCTTCCTTATCAAATGTTCAAGCGTCATCTCACTTTCTAAAACTACTTCATTCTGATGCCACTTTCATCACTTCTGTTTTTCCCGTGCAGTAGTGTCCATTTGTTTGACCCATTGGTTTGTACCGCACTGACCTGTACATGAGGTGCTATACACATAAAGTGTGACTGACTCATTGAGCTGGATTATTGATTTCAAATAGCCATGTTATGCTTACAGGGAGTGGCGTAGCTGGAAGTCCCTTTAGGAACCGTGCTGCACCTGAACGGCCACATCGCTGCAGGAGTTGATTGCAGCTGGCTTGGATTAACAGAAATTATAATGGATCTAATATTGACATATTACTTTTTAAGCAGCTTTGAAAACTACAAATCCTCATCAAGTCTACTCGGTTGCAGTGACGTGCCGCTTGCCTTACAGTGGGGTTCTGTCGGATTTGGCTGTGGCCTGTGTCCCCTGTTGTGCGACTAAATAAGGTTCACCTTTTCTGCTCGCTTCGTGAGTAATCAATCACTTGTTGTGAAGAAGATTCCTGATTCGAAACGTACCAGATTTTTTGGCTTTCTTCTCCTGGACGAACTTCTCTTGCTCCTTCTGGAAGTCTCCCAGGAAAGTCTACAAAAAACCCACACACATACAAGTTGAATAAGAAGGAAGAGATGTGTGAAATGTTGCAAACTGCTGCTCTTGACAGCAGCAGCAGGAAGAACCAATGCCTTGTCGATGATGCCGTCGATCTTCCCTTCCTCCACCGTCTTCTTGATGTTCTGAGCGGTCTCCACCACAGACTCAGAGATCTTCTTGGTGGCACTGGACGCGAAGCTAAAGATGTAATCTTCAGAGATGACAACACCATCATCATCATCATCATCATCATCATCATGATCATCATCATCATCATCATCATCATCATCATCATAACCGTCGATTAATGGCAAGCCACATCTTTTAGCTACTGACTTAGCTCTGCTAGTTTGATGTTATCTCCCTCTCAACAACACAGCGGACGCAGTTTCTTTCTCACCGCCGAGTCCTTTCCCGTGCTCGGTCTCTCGGTCCGCCTCCGGTTGTCCGCCCTCGTCAGCTGGTTGCTGTTTGTTTACCTCGTTCTGCGCCTCCACCACCTTCTCCTCCTGCTCCAGCACACTCAGGTCCTTGTTGTACGACTGGTCCTCCAGGCCCAGCCACGTCCCGAAACCCCTGAACATGGTGGTCGGGAGGTAAATGACGGAGTTTGAGCTTTACAGATGAGGGAGAAACACAATCCACAGTCTCAACAGAGAGGGGGTTGTTTTTGACGCTACGCAACCAGGAAGTAGGCTGACAGGGTTTTTTCTTCTTCTACGTTTTGTTGTGCGTGGTTCGAGTTGTGTGTTACTGCCGCCCAGTGGTTCAAAGGAGCGGAGCGGTGCGGTCACGCTTTAGTCACACATGCGACTTGTGCATTCATTCGGGCAATATTATTACACAAGTATGTATTACAGCAAACCCCACATACGTAATATCTCAAAGTATCTGTTTTAATAAGACACAGGAACGACTGTGGCTATAATAATACTGTTTATTACAAGTTATAAAAGACACAATGTGACACTTCACCAGCAGGTGGCGGGTCCGAGTAGCTTCGTCATACGTTGTAACGCAACAAGACGGAGGAGGAAGACTAATGTCAGAACAGGCGGAGGTCGGTTTTGCCTAATATTTTATATCCAAACCTGGGGTAAAGTTTAGGACGGAACTAGCTGTCATTCCGGTTATTATCCCCTCGGAGTCGGATCTGAATCAGAGTTTCACTGGGAGGATTAGCCGGGCTGCTAGGCCGTTCACCGGGACGAAGTTACACCAGACCTCTTTCGAAAATCGGTCGTCTGAAACTCAGCGAGCTTAAACTTTAATTTACAGTGAAACGTAAATAATGTGACGCGTCTCGGGGTTCACTGAGGTGTCGGGACACCAATCGGCGCGCGCAGCAGAGCGATTCATTGAGGTGTAACAGTTGCTTTGGTAACTTTCCGACTGTAATGTGCTCTGTCACGGCTGGTGCTGCTGAACGATAAGACCTACTCAGTCGCGGGGCCTGCGTCACGACTGGACACAATATGAGAGATTTATAATCACGATAATACTTGTTATTATTACTTATTGGACATGTCATTTCTTCTCCTGGTTTTGAAACGGTGATGTATTTTTTTTTTCAGGTGAAAAATGAAGACTCTGATGGTGTTCGATTTCGACCACACTGTGGTGGATGACAACAGTGACACTTGGGTGATTAAGTAAATAACATATTGCTTGAATCCATAAATGAAACGGCATTTTTAATGCTGTAAAATGAGTACACATCTCTAGAACTCCAACAAGACTGTCTGATACGAGGAGGTTACAACAGCACACCGACAGTGAAGAACCACAGTCTGCTGTGTTTAATGTTGAGATACATTACCTCTTTTTGTTGTTGTTTTTCTCTTCCCAGATGCCTTCCAGGTCAGACTCTTCCGGACTCTGTGAAGAATTCCTACAGAAAAGGCCACTGGACCGAGTTCATGGGCAGCGTGATGAACTACATAGGTGACGATTCATGATCCTGTTTGTAGGCTGTTCATTCATTGGTGTATCCATAGATCCTGCAAACGGCTGCACTTTGACATTTTATTGCCACCACCCACCGACCTGCTTTGCTCTTCAGCCCTCTGAACTTTATTTTTTTAATCTATCCACCCAGGAGACCAGAAGGTCAGTCCGGAGAGGGTCCGCAGTGTGATGGAGACCATCCCCTTCACCGCTGGAATGACGGACTTGTTGACGTTCATATCGGACCACAAGAGCACCGTTGACTGCATCGTCATCTCTGACTCCAACACCGTGTTCATAGACTGGATCCTCCACGCCTCCGGCCTCCAGGCGGCCGTCGACCAGGTCTTCACCAACCCGGCGAAGTTCAACGAGCTTGGCTACATGGAGGTGCAGTGTTACCACTCCCACGACTGCGCCCGCTGCCCCGTCAACCTCTGCAAGAGAAGAGTCCTGGAGCGGTACCTGTCAGAGCAGTGCGACGGGGGCGTGGAGTACGAGCGGGTGTTGTACGCCGGTGATGGCGGGAACGACCTCTGTCCCACTTCCTGTCTGAGGGGGCGCGATGTCGTGATGCCCAGGAAGGGCTTCACCCTGGAGAGACTGCTGGCCAAACTGGAAGACAACGCTTCTCTGAGTGCTAAAGTCATAGCCTGGACCAGCGGCACTGACATCCTCCAGGAGCTGAAAGCCAGCATGCAGTCGTAATACTGACCAAAGTCTCAGCTGGAACTTGTCACTGAAGTATTGCACTGGCAGAGATTCATGGCCAGGACGGTATTTATAGTACATTTTGTCTGTAAACTTATTTAAAATTTGGTCCAAACCATTGACAGGAACAGCCCCCTCAAACAAGGTTGGACTCCCAGTCACAATTAGAGATTTACCTTATTATTTGGATGTAAAGGTGGGGCATAGAGACATCGGGGCCCAGTTACACGGGACAGACATGTTTACTATGCGCTGAAGTGGAGGCATTAAGCCCCTGTACGAGACGGCAGGTCGACTGTGTGTGTGTGTGTGTGTGTGTGTGTGTGTGTGTGTGTGTGTGTGTGTGGTGGCAACTGGTGCTCAAGCTAAGTTCCTCCGCGACATTTAAACACAAAATTTGACTCAATGTCATTACAGTCTAATATATAATATATAAGTAAGAGTTTATAAATATCAGTTATTATATGATGTGACGCATAGCGCTTCAGCTGACTGATATGCTTTTAAAAACATTCCTCGTGATATGTGTAACCAGTAATAATATAATCAATAAGCCTTTTTTTAAACAGTGAGCTGTCTGAAGCTTGATCATTTTCACCTCTGCTTTTCCCCCTGTGACATGTCACAATGTCTTCAGTGAATAAGGCGTATTAATGTTTAGCGCTCATGAATATGATTTTACATCTGGGCCAGTAGCCAGCGTTTTAAACGCAACACATCTACTATCGTTTACCTCAGCAGCACAATATTCTGTCAAGATGAAATCAATCCATTTAGTCAAAGGTGTTGTTCATTGTAAGTTAAAGTGCTCTTGTGTTACTTCATCAACTGAAAGTACAACGTCACTTGTAATAGAAAATAAATAACCTCCATAATTACTGCAATTTTAAGATCATACAGTAGGAGAACACATTACTGAGCCAATTAGGTATCACTCACAGTTGGATTGTGGGTAATATTTTCACTCTTTATACAATTATTCCAAAATGTGCTTTAAAAAAAAAAGTCAAAGTAATTATTTAAGCTGAATGAACAAAAAAGACCAGCTCTCAGAACTGCTGTTTTTAATCCATCAATGCTTCACACATTTGAGTAATAACCAGATGTATTATGTATTGTGGAAATGTGCGTTTTGGTTGACGCTATCATGTGAAATGTCATTTAGTTTTTTATTAATCTTGTGATTCTAATGATGCAATTAAAAACAGAAACCTCTCGGTTCCCTTTCTTTCCTCGTGTCTTCCTGCCTTTGTAGAACCGTGACGGCGTGGGCACAGTAGATGGAGTGGACAAAATACCAGAAACACCCGATGCAGTCCATTAGAGGTCTCCGAGCCACGCAGCGTTTATCGTGGAGAATATCGCAGGTTTAACACACGGAGAAAAGCAAAGTATCCAGTCAGTCATCTGTCAAAATGCTCGATCCTCTCAGCTTCCCCGACCAGATCATAGTCATAGGCAATAGAATGAGAAGTATGAGGGTGATATATATAGAGTGTGGTCATGGAAGAGATGAAGAATATGAGGAATGTTACACTAAAATGGGACATGTAGATATGTGTATAACATATATACGTATGCACTCGGACTAAGATAAAGGAAAAAGTGAGGAGGTGAACAAAAATGAAAGGACAGTTAAAACATGTATCACTATGTAATCTAAGTACACTTACAAACCACAAACTACTGTCCAGTACTGCCAGTGGCTCTGTGAGGCTGGACCTCAGAAGATGACGTCACGGAGTGAGGCCGTAATATTATTCACCGTGTTCCCCTACTCTGTTTAGCATGTCATATTTGCTTATTAGCACTAAACACAAAGTACAGCGGACCTCATGGTGGCTCAGGGGATCTCCAAAAGGGGTTCATCCTCTGGGAACCATGACTGTGGAAAGGTTATGCCAATGCTTAACAAACGTTGACCTGCTGGTGATACGAGAGCAAGGTTCAGGGGATCTCCCTCTGGAAATGATGAGAGATAAGTGAAAAAGAAAGATATGAAACTTAGTGATGCTTCATCCTTTTTTCTTTTTTTTTTTGATATACTCATTGATGCGAGCTTCTGTTTTCACCCAAACTTCAGCCAGTGGCTCAGCGAAGAGCTGAGTTCCCCTCGCTTTTCAGATGAGCAGATACATCCTGTGAAGATGCAAAGATATTCCTTCCCAAGGCTGTCGGGGGGTGTGGTGGTGGTGGTGGTGGTGGTGGTGGTGGTGGGGGGGGTGGGGGGGGGGGGGGGGGGGGGAGCATCACTGGATTGGCACAAATGGAGCGGGATTTTAAGACGGATTTGTGGAGGGATGCAGGCCAACAACTCACAGAGACAGCTCTTGCCTAAGATCTAACCTGGTATTATGATCCAAGACGCAGAAGGCTTTGTTTACTTTCTGAATCCGCTCTTCAGTGGCAAGCAGCTTTGGATGAGGCTCGCTGTATTAAAGGAAGATGCTTAGTTGCATAAGTAACAGCCAGGCTCAACAGTGACTCTCTCAAACTAGGTTACAAGTCCTGGAAGTTGGGACTAGTTTACTCGTAAAGTTTGGTGCTTAGGCCGGAGATTTAACCCTGTCATATTATGAGTCGTTGCCTTTATGTTATGGCTATTGTAGGGCAGTATCAGTCTGTTTATACGGTAGCAGCTTCAAGACACCGGCATGCAATGCAGCCACAAGATATGTGAAGGATTTATTGTATTTTATGATGAAAATGAAACATTTATTCATATTTCAGGAGCGGAGTGCACAAAGCCAGGCTTACAAAAGCCGAAGGTACTCGTGGTGACCCTCCTGTGTGCGTTGTGGGCACACTTAAGGTCTGTGGTTGTTGTGCAGTCCCTGAAACCTCCCACTAACGATTCATTTTGTTCAACAATCAATTTAAAAGTATTTCGAAAACCAATGAAATTGTTTTGAATCTGAACATTTTCACTGTGTCTCAGGTGTGAATGTGGACTATCTTTCTGGGTCTTCCTGGGTCTTCTATCAGTTTGGGGTTTTGACTGTTTTATATTGGTTTTTTTATACATTAAGGATTTCACCTTAGACTGTTGGAAATTGCGATGGACATTTTCCATGATTTACTGACAAAAAAAACAACACAATGAATAACAATGAACCTTGAATGAGTTTGGTAATCAGCTTTATCTGTGAACCCCCCCCTCAGTTTATTTTGTATAGCCCAATATCACAAATAACAATTTTGCCTGGGCTTTACAATCTGTCCACATATGAGGAGCGAGCCGCTGGAGAAGCTCAAAGGGCTCAATCGGTGCGCTGCATGAAACTAGACAGTAAACAATAGCAATTTGGTCTCCAAAGTAAAAGCATTACTTTTTTTAAACTTGCTATGTTGGAGTATCAACACTGTTAGTGTCGCATAAATGATACTATTTGTTTATCGTTACGATGTCACGTGAGCAGTACATGTTGACACATCTCTAAACGATGCTAAATGCATCACATTTGATCATCATGTTTTGGACATAACATCTTAATATGTGAGTTAGTAATAACCACTAATGTAAAAATGAAAAATCACAATCAAATCTAGGCCTATTGAGTATAACAAAAAAGAAAGAAAAAGGCCTACTTCTTAGTGGTAGTTATTAAAGTAGGCTTCAAATTGTGCCGATCCTAAATTGTCAATATAAAACACTAATAAATGTCCCTCAGCACCACTGGTATGAATGCTATTCTCAGGTCACCATCTGCATTTAGATGTGACTAAAGCTTATGTTCCAGGAGGAATAAGAGCAACAATTCCACAAGTATTTTATTTTGTGGCTTGCTCCACATCGGCCTCACGGATGTGCAGAGTGACGTCACCAGAAGTAAAGGCCATGACACTGAGCAATAACCACAATTATGTCCTGATTAGTCTGCGCTGAAAAATAATTTCATTTACATTCATTTGAACCCACTTTAAACAGGTGTGTCATGGTCTCATTTACGTTGAGAAAAACTGTATTTTACTGCAGCGTTCATTATCGACAAATCATAATACAAGAAGCATCATTGTAACTCTTCGTCACTGGGCTCATCTATGATATTATTATTATTTCCTATGTTTCTCCTATGTGTTTATAAAATAAGACATGTTTGAGGGAAACCAGATCTATAGGAGATTAACATCACAAACGATGCATGTATCACATCACCATAACTCATTTATTATGCATGGGGGGGGGATGATAAATATTTAAAGGCACAGTCCTTAATTTCAACGGGCAACTGTCTCATTTGCACACCAAACTGAAGAAACGGCTAAGAGACCTTGGGGCCACCACCACAACAGCGTACATCCCTCTTTTCATGCAGAGGGCCCCAGAGACATCCTCGTTACAACTGACAATGCGGAGCAAATGCAACCGTAAAACGCATCTGCCCCAATCAAACTGACGATACAAATCTGACTTTGTAATGCACAGACCTCTCGGCGTGTGATTCCCAGGTTGTGAGGCCCCCCCGAGGAGGTGTTGGACGCCCGGAGAGTCTTCTCCTCTTAACACTGAAGGCCTCCTCTCAAATGTCGCCCCGCGACACTCCTCCGGGCCACAAGGCGGCGCCCTGTGCACGCAGCTCATACTTCAAGGCTCATGCTCGCTCGCCGTGGACACGGGGGAGAGGACAGCCTCGTCGGGACACGCACGAAAAGGGGAGGGGGTCACCGTGGAGGCATCATGCCAATTAATGAGAGTGAAGCACTCATATTCGAGGCCCCACTGCCATCTGCAGGCAATCAGCGCTGACCCACCTTGTGCGTCAGCGTCAACACAATCAAGGACCAGTCAAGCGTCTGCCTCGTCTCATTGTGAAAGCAATGCTCAAAGCTGAAGGACGACACTCTTGTATGCAAATGCACAAGGACGACTGACGAGAAAGCGCTCGGGGCAATGTGAGATGTGTGAATAAGAAATGTGAAATCTCGACAAAGCAATAACTACTTTGTGTTGTGGCTCACAGCCTCAAACTCCTTGTCGGCCGTTTAGTTGGAAAACGTGTGATTTTAAAAAGGCAAATCAGTCAAGCGGACGACCTCGGTTCAAGTTCCTGAGCCGCACTGCCGTTTTCAGATGGACAATGAAGCCCAATGAGCTCCTGTCCAGCTCTCCCTGACCTCTGACCTCCCCGTAAGAGAGGAGGGAGGAGAAAACAGCAGAAAAGATCCGTCACGGGATCAATAAAGGATCACAACATTTATTGAAACGTGTTCTGCCAGGGTCTTGTGTTCCGCGTGAGAGAGAGCGGGCTGTGAAAGAACCATTTCTTCCACACTAAACAAATGATGTTTTCACAAAATATCGGTACATAAATGTGTGTCGATATCTTTTTGAAAGTCCATCACGCGTTCTCTGTAACCTTTACAAGCTGACAACGTGCTTATATTTTCTTCTTAGTTTATTGACGGATAAATAATCAAGCAAACGTGTATGGGAGGGATTGAAGTACACTATCCAAAATAATAACAAAATCAATGTGCATTTCTTGTACAAGTAGCCTATTGCAGAGATCAGACTTTGGCCGATAAGGAGTGTAAATGGTATGTGAGCGGCACTTATATAGATTTACTATATAAATCTGTATGCAATATCTGTATATATTTGATAGATTTATATGTATATCTATGGATTTATATTTTATATAATTGGCCCCCTCCTGAGTTGCACAGCTGCCCCACGTACAATGGTTTTCCCTTCACTGGTACTTAATCGTGAAGTCCAGGCGTACTCCAGGCGTGGTTACAGGTTTCTTAACCCTTGATTTGGTATTCTTCTGTAATAATTGTTGGTCGGGCGTTTTCCACATAACTCTCTTATTAACTCTTAACTGCCTCGGCACGCCTGCGTTCTCCCAGCTCCACTACGCCTTACCCCGTGAAAGAAGCCCACGCGCTGCTGGTGGCCAGGCCAGAGTGTCAAAACTGGAATTTTTAGAACTAAGACAGTAAAAGCAGAACACTGTGGCTCAGTGGAGAGAAGGGTCATCCTTCAAGCAGAGGATCGGTGGTTCGATCTCCGGCTCTACTAGCCCACGTCGATGTGTCCTTGGGCAAGACACTTCACCCCAAATTGCTCCTGTAGCTGTTCTACTGTGTGTGAATGTTAGTTATCCCTGATGGATGTGCAGGTGGAACCGTAGCTCCTCCCATCATGTATGAATGGGTGTGAATGATGTAATGTTGTGTTAAAGAGCTTTGAGTGGTCTGAAGACTAGAAAAGAGATTTACAAGTACAGGTCCATTTACCATTTTCTGAATAGTAGATTTTTCTTTTCACGTCATTGAGTATTTTCACAATGTCTGGTGATCTGAAGAAAGGTCAGTCATTTAAAAGAGGCTTAAAGACATTTTACACATGAACAAATGCAGACAAAAATCGTTATATCTTGGATATAATACATCTTTAGTTCCTCTGTGTATACATCTTTTTACTGTAAGATGTGGTTGTCACTTAATCTCTGTTGAAGAGTCCTTTGTAATTTAGTGGCTTACCCTAATCAATGAGGTACTTATTGTAAGTTGCTTTGGATAAAAGCGTCAGCTAAATGACATGTAAAGATGTAAAGATGTAAAGGTGTTGGATACAGTCTGGGTACAACAATAATTCTGACTGCCAGGTACTCTCAGATTAGTTTTTGGCTCTGTGTGTTCAGATTCTTTGTTGATAGCTACAAATCAACATTTGTTTTATATATAACAATGGAGGCACTATAAGTATCACAATAATGCCAATAATGGAGATTGATCCCTTCCAAAATGTAAATATTATATTGTTGTAGATTGTCAAGATGGAGGACAGACCAACTGCATGTAGAATATTTTAGCACCTGAAGCTGTCACTTCTGATTTATTAAAAGTGAAAGTATTAAGTTGAAGTATAAAGTAGCACAGAATGGAAATAAAGTGCCATAAAAATGTTCTTTGAGTAAATGTACTTTCTCCACTGCAGTACTGATCAACAGATTTCTCTTATTAAGCCTCACAGTCTTATAAACACGCACACGCTCCGGCTCATTTGGTTTAGGAAATATCTAACGATAATAATCATAACCTCTTTATCTCGTTTCATGTAGATTTGATGTTCAGGTGTGCGTTGGTTTGTCAAACATTTCACAGCCAAAATGATCAAACTGGTGGAAGAATTCCGGAGAAATTGGTTTAAAAACGGACAAACCATCAAAATTCAACATTTTATAAGGCTTTGCAGGCTTGACTTTTTAATTATTGATGCCTGCCAAATAATCAAAAACTCCATGCTCTTTAACCGCTTACCCTAGAGGGCCGACACGTATAGACACAGACACACTCTGTCGATCCATTAACCTGAGCTGCATGTCTTTGGACTGTGGGAAGAAGCCAGAGAACCCGGAGAGAACCCGGAGAGAACCCGGAGAGAACCCGTGCTGATGCGGTGAGAACATGCAAACTCCACACTGAAGGGCCATAATGATGTTGATCAAATGATTTGGTTCCTTTTTACAGGCGTGCGGATCTAATCATAATGCAAGCAGCTTCACAGCGCTAAAAATAATCACACGCACTCGAGAAATAACAACTGCTCCTTGATTGTGCGTGCAGAAATACACTGCCCTGACATTTTACAATTGTGCGTTAATAACTCAATACGTTTCTATTAACATAAAAAGGACAGAGGACGGAGGACAGAGGACGGAGGATGGAGGACAAAGGACAGAGGACAGAGGACGGAGGACGGAGGACAGAGGATAGAGGACGGAGGACGGAGGATGGAGGACAGAGGACAGAGGACGGAGGACAGAGGATGGAGGACAGAGGACGGAGGATGGAGGACGGAGGATGGAGGCCAAAGGATGGAGGACAGAGGATGGAGGACAGAGGACGGAGGACGGAGGACGGAGGATGGAGGCCAAAGGATGGAGGACAGAGGATGGAGGACAGAGGACGGAGGATGGAGGACGGAGGATGGAGGATGGAGGATGGAGGATGGAGGATGGAGGATGGAGGACGGAGGATGGAGGATGGAGAATGGAGGATGGAGGCCAAAGGATGGAGGACAGAGGATGGAGGACAGAGGACGGAGGATGGAGGACGGAGGATGGAGGCCAAAGGATGGAGGACAGAGGACGGAGGATGGAGGACGGAGGATGGAGGCCAAAGGATGGAGGACAGAGGATTTAGGACAGAGGACGGAGGATGGAGGATGGAGGATGGAGGATGGAGGATGGAGGCCAAAGGATGGAGGACAGAGGATGGAGGACAGAGGACGGAGGATGGAGGACGGAGGATGGAGGCCAAAGGATGGAGGACAGAGGATGGAGGACAGAGGAAGGAGGATGGAGGATGGAGGATGGAGGATGGAGGATGGAGGATGGAGGACGGAGGATGGAGGATGGAGGATGGAGGATGGAGGCCAAAGGATGGAGGACAGAGGATGGAGGACAGAGGACGGAGGACGGAGGATGGAGGATGGAGGATGGAGGATGGAGGACGGAGGACGGAGGACGGAGGATGGAGGATGGAGGATGGAGGATGGAGGATGGAGGATGGAGGCCAAAGGATGGAGGATGGGCTGTGTGCACGTTACCGGGGTCTATTCCTGCTCCTGCAGAGCGTGGATACAATATGACCCTCACATGGGACGGAGGTGCAGATCTGACGGAAGCGGCGCGGCTGTGTCTGAGTGGCGGTGGCGAGCCGACGCCAGCTCTTCATCGGCGTCTCTTGGATCGTGGAGCCAACAGGGCGAGTGGCAGCTGGTTGGAGTTGCACTAGTGTGGTTCTCCCAGGGTCTGTCTCCTGAACCGCCTCCTCCTCCAAACCAGCAGGGACCACTGGAAAACAAAGTGGAAAGAGAATGTTAAATGCTCATGCAACTTTTAATTATCTCTAGGGTTCAAGAAATAAAATAAAATAAAAACAAAATGACACTTTGGGAATATGCATATTCACTTCCTTTTTTCTAGATATAATAATAATATTTGTAAACACAGCCTCCAAGAAAAGGTCCGGCTTATGACCTCTATAAACCAAAACACCTTGTCTTTTTGTTCAGTTTAAACGGGGCTGGTAGGCTATTTTTGTACTTTTGGAAATAGGCTTGCGGTTTTCATACTGTTCTCGCTCCAGGCTCTAGTGTCGTACTTTATACAACAGTTAAGAGGGTAGTAGTCTCATCTAACTCTTGGCAAAAAAGTGGATACGTAATAATATATTTTAGAATTAGTAGGTGTGGCCATATAGAGTTGATAATTTGCTCAGCAATAGCTATATATTGTATGCGTTTCTGTAATACTACATACTCAATCAGTATGTTCTGCATACTGCCTATTAAATGGAGAATTACGTCAGGCATTACCAGCAGAGTCAAGGCCGGTCTGAAGGCAGCCCGCCGGCGGCTCTCACACCTCTTACTTCCAAACAGGCATTATTTGGACGTACTGTATTGGGAATGCGGCTACTCTCTTGCATGAAGAACATATTACAACTTGACGTCCGGGCAGTACGCTCACGCTGCACATTAAAGAAAATGTTGCTCATGTAGTTTACATGATTTCTCGTGTTGCATGTTGATTAAGGTACATGTTCCCTCTCAATGAGAAGTGAATTGAATGACATTTTAAAAAGCCAGATGATACAAGAACGAGCAGATTATGTAATATGGTTGAAATAACACAAGTAGGAATAAGAATGTACAGTCATAATAGAGGAGGCCCTGGAAACAATATGCAACATGTAGTGCTGTGAGCTTTTTGTTCTGACTGAGGCATTCCTTTATGAGAAGGATGATCAATGAAATCTCTTACCGGGATCATTGTGGCTACCTCGTCTCTTATCTTTTCTTCTGGGCTTTGGTCTGTTCTTATATTGGCAGACAGACAGGCACAACTTGAGGCTCCTGCTTTGCTCATTGAGGTTAAAACTTAAGAACAACAAACATAAGATTGTTTCTGCCTCCAGAAAAGCTGCTCCAATAAGGCCCATCTGCTTGCCAGGGTTCTGTTTCTGGGTATCCCCTCAGCAAGTTCATCTAGTCCTTCTTACTCAATTTAGAGTTGTATCTACTCTGAAAAGGAGGCACTGTGTGTGTGTATATGTGTGTCTGTGTGTGTGTACGTGGCTGTTTGAGAGTTAACAAGGTACAAGAAAGCGATAGATGAAGACAGATTGACAGGCAGTCCAGCGGATAGAGAGGCAGACCGGAGATGGACCAGAGGGCCAGTCTCCGGTCGTCTGCGTCTCTGTGCCTCACCCTTATCTGAACTCCAGGATCACAGGGCGTTTCTCTGGGTACTGTCCCATGCTGATCCTCACGGAGACGTGGTCCCGTCCAGAGGACAGAGATACCACTTAAATGCATCTCAGACTCATCATGAAACTGGAGCTGCATATTGTATTGTTTCTGCTTTCATTTTTATTTATTTTTACTGATATGAACTTGGTGGTCCATCACGTGGTTAGAAATTGTCATACAAATATATATATTTTTCTTTGCCACGTCGGTCTGTTGGTTGGCGCGTCCGTTCTTTTGGTGAAATATCTCAACAACTGTTTGCTGGTTGGCCATGATATTTTGATCTGTTTAAACAGCCTGCTTAACATCAGCATATTGCATATTGCATATTGCAACTGTGTTATCATTTCGCTAAAAGCACGAGCTGTGACTGAGAAAAGCCTCACAGTGCTGCTAACACGGCTTTAGACTTAATTAAACTTAATTTAAGTGGATTGTCATCACTGCTACATTACCAAATTCATTGTTTTTATCTTTTTAAAATATTGGCCAAAATTGGATTGAATGTAATTTGATGTATTAATGCAAGCCTATAACACTAATTTTGTTTTTGTTTTTAGATAAATGATTGATAATGTATTTTGAAACTGTGTAATTGGTACAAGTGAAATCCCCGCCATTGCACAAGTAAACATGTAATTATACATCACAGTTCAAGGCATCACTGTTTCAGTCTGAGGTGCTCTAAACGGGAGAAAGAGGATGTCTTTACCAATCAGCTGAAACCCTTCAGCTGATTGGTAAAGACACGCATTAATAATACTTGGGAATAGCTAATACGGCACTGGCTGCAATAAAGCAAATATGCCTTTGTAAATGGTGTGAAACCCTATTAGGTATGCACAGAGCCTGGTCTGAACCTACATGACAAATGCTTACCCTTTTCTCCCAATTACCCCGAAGTCTATGCTCATTGTTCTCTTTGACAATAATGGCCCAGATCTAAATCTCTTTGACCCATTTCATTTCAAGTTCCACCGCTGTGTGCTCTGAAGGCTGAGTAGCAGGCCTGGGCGAGGAGTCAGAGTAATGAGCAAACGCTGCCACAGGGTGCCAGTGTTGCTCCATGAGAAATCTGCCAACGGGCTTACGACGAGAAATACTAAAGTGTGAACGGTTTGCGCCCTGCTCTTTTGAGTTTTTCTCACATCTTCAAACCAAACCTGGAGGAGTTTCTGCTCTTGACAAGCAAGGACACAAACAATCATAAAATCAATGAGAGAGCTGATGGACAAGAGCATCTTGGTGAATTACCTTTGGATGTAGCCGGAGCAAGTGCTCACCCTTCATCAGGGATGTGGTGGAGGGTAAAGCCCCCTCGTTTCAACCACTCTCCCTTTGCAGTCCCGTCTTTTGAAGACTGGGAGGCTTCACAACCTTCCCCAAAACATTTCGTCAAGTTGCCCTTGAGCAAGGCTCTTAACCGCGAGCAGCTGCAGTGATACAACTGTGGGTGCCCTACAGGGGTATTTGCATCAGGCTGGTACGACTTGTGAAAAACATTATTTTGCCCACAAAGGCACAAAAGTTTTGTTGTATCTATTAGTTGATTGATGGAGGATAAAAGGTTTGAGAGAGTGTAGTATGAGCAGATAAGATCGGTGGTAACTGGTTGTCAATAGAGGTTGCTAAAGGTCAAACATTATTCATCGTGACTAAGAGGAACATTATGAGAAATCCGCCTTTTACACACCCAATATACACCATTCAAACCTCCCCCATCCTTTCATCTCTCCTCTCGTCACAGCTCCGCTCAGTGCCCTGATCCTTGTTGTTTTCGCCCACTTAAAGCTGATAATGAAATGTATGCACTGGGCGAAGCATGCGATTAATCAGAGCAGATGTGTATCTAGGTGAGTGCCAGAGCGAGTCTCTGGAGCGCAGCGGCCCGACGGCTCAAACCCCACACTGGTTTTCTGTGGGGAGGCCGAGCCCTCGCCTCTCACCTCGTGGCTGTCACCGCCAACGTATGTGCCAGCCCGACTTAATACAATTAATTAGCGGGTGCCGAAATGTCCTCACACTTCAGAAGGGATCACGTCTCATCTCGGCCAACGAAAAGCCTGGTGGTGGGCCGCTGTCACGTTTGTTGGCCTGATAAATTCGGGATGACAATTTAATAGCTCAATATAGTGGTTTTATCCGTAGAGAAATATCACTGTGATCCTTCTGTGATATTTTACATTGATATATTGCGGTCGGTCCCTCATCCTCAATACACATTATGGTGGCTTTAAGGTATGTTCTGTATCTCTCGCTCTCTTTCTGCTGTCCTCCATAATATTCCTATGATGTTATTGCAATGGTGTCTAGCATATTTATAATAGCGCTGAGATATATTTATACCCTTTCAAAACAGAGTTACATTGTGCTTTACATGGGAAAATAAAGATTTAAAAAATGTGATCAATACAATGAAATAAAATCAGAGGAATACCGTAAATGTATCAAATGAAATGAAAGTAAAAAAAGCCCCCCAAAATATAATTTGAATAGATAATACACTAGAAGCCCGAAAAATAAATTGTATGTTTGACACTGACGAAGTTTTTTTTAATTTAAAGGACATTTGACCTTACAGCTTAATTCTAATCGTTAAAGAAAGAAACACAGGAAAGAGAGAAGATGACATGCAGCAGAGGGCCCTGGGTCTGAACCCGGAGGTCCTGTACTCTACACATTAATATAGGGTTTCAAAAAAGATTAGTGATTTCAAGTGATTTAGAATATGTTACTGATTAGAGAGTCCTCTGGCAAGGTAATTATCAGCAACGGGGTCAGTGCAACAACAGAGACATCCGTCAAAAAAACAACATGACATAATACATAAGTAAACAGTCACAAACTAAATATAACAGTAGACAGACTGAATGGTTGAGTTCACATTACTGCACATATGAAATATTGATATTGCACGTGAATGAATGAATTGTCAGTTTTTGGTATGTGCGGTCTACTGGGAGCCTTGTTGATTGTAAAGTCTGACAGCAGAAGGACCTCCGGTATCTCCACTGGATCGGAGTGGGTTGGGGGTTCAGACCTGGCCTTCTTGACCAGTCTGCTACGTCTCCTCCTGTCAGAAAACCACTCCATAGGAGATGGCTGATGATAGAGTAAATAAGTCTCCTCAGTAGATGTTCAGTGCATTTAACAGACCAGTCCAGGTTATTGTTCACCTGGGTATCACCTGGTCAGAGTTCACCATCTCAATGACCATTCCCTGGATGTTCACTGGTAGAGGTCGGGGGTTTGCACCTCCGTCTTCTACCGTTTCTTTGGTTCCCTGCATTGATCTGGAGGTGGATCAGCTGGCACCGATCCACAAAACCACCAGTCCGTGATGATCCTGACGGTTGCCGAGTCCTCAGAGAACAGTCGGCTGAGTTGTCTGTGAAGTCGGCAGAGCAGATGGTGAAGAGAAAGCCATTGTTATCAGTGCTGCATGTTTGGACTCACAGGACCGTATACTTTCACATACTGTGGTTGGTTGGTGAGGTAGACCAGGATCCACCCCTGTGCACTCAGATTCTCACAGTGCTCCCGGCCTTTTCCAGGTGGCAGAGAGACCCATGTAGGCGGTAGATGACAGGGTCATCAACCTCAAAGCCAGCTTGATAAGCAAACTGTAGCTGATTCTGTACTCAATTGTTTTTTCTTCTGCTTTACTTTATCTCCTGCAGGTATTTTTCTGCAACATTCCTGAAATCGTTATCAGATGTTACATATACTCCACGCTTCCATTCTTCTAAAATGTGTTTGTTTACAACAAGTCATCTTCCCGAGGGCCAACAGCTGGTCTGTTACCGTTACTAAATATCCTCAAATTATCGTTGCAGCTCTTTTTCTTTCTGTCGACTCATCACACAGATTCAGGCTTTCCTAACTGGCGAGAGCAGATGCTGTTGCTCAGCTGACGAGAAATGGAAATGATGCTAATCCAGCATTGGGTTCATTGCATGGGACCTAATGGCCAAACTCAAGGCTACATTGGTTGCTTACTGAGATGTTCAGTGTTGTTCACAGATGTAAACTTCACTTGTAAGTATTTGATTACGAATTACGCCCAAGTGTTATTTCATGGTGTTTCTGTGTGGGCTCCAGTCGCTTCACAACATTTGTGCCTCGCTGTCTGCACAAGCCGGAATTATCTCTTTTAAAGTATGCTGTGCAGATGAAATAAATAAATAAATCCTCACATTGCCGTAAGGTGCTTTGAACAATGGAAGATTATGAGTGTTTTAAGTCGAAGGCAAATTAGGTATTGGAGATACCCGGGGCAGCCAATATCTCCAAAAATTAAAAATGTCCTATAAAAAATGAGACATTGCAAAAATATGTGATATCGTACAGGAGTGCTGTCTGTGCTGCAGCAATGTGGTACCTGTTCACCAGCTTCTCATGATGAAGGCCCCATGCTCTTATCAAAAGCCCATTGCTGATGTTGGAGATTATCGGACACAACACACTGTTCCTGGCTTTTGCTCTCCTCAGTCAAAGATGACTTCCTTGTGCTGTGGCCGCGTTGAAACGTCACACATCGTAATTAGACCACGCCGTCTCATTTGAGGAGCCAGAGCATGGCGGTGAGGCGTGAGGCTGAGGGTGGGGATGAGGAACAACCTTATCTACCCAGCATTGTCATTAGTGTCGTCGTACTGTATTTTCACAACATGTGTTAAGGGTGGCTTTTCTTTTTCTTGCCTGGCTGAGCAGCAAGTAGAGCGATGTCGGCAGTTCTGCGAGGAAACGCCACATGGCAAAGTTCTGTTGTGTTTAGAACGAAGCCCTGCTCGTCTCATGTCTCCTAAATGAAAGTACAGGCAGGCTTCTTCTTCTCTTCATTTCCTTCCCTGCGGGCTGTCATTTTGGTACCTCTATGAACTCATTATCACTGTCACTCAAGACATCCTCACACACACACACACACACACGCACACGCACACACGCACACACGCACACACACACACGCACGCACACACGCACACACGCACACGCACACACTACAACACTGACAGCATTTGCAATGCAAAGAGGTCATTCAAGACCAGTTTAGCGCTTGCTATCACATTTACATCCCAATACACCTAGTCAGCAGCTGTCAAGTCAACCTACCTGCACACAAGGTGATTTAGACAGGCCATGGAAAAACTAAAGTAGCAGTCGACGCACCAATAACTGCTCACTTTGTATTCATTTGTAACAGCTCAATAGGGAATATATCCTGATTGATAAACGTAATAGTCATTATCATATTTGTCTGTTTATTTGCGTTGTCTAGCTCCAGTGGGCAAAAAAGATATTTAAAACCTTGAAGCGTATGCTTTGGCAACGCAATTCAACAAAAGCATGCGTTAAAGACGTTTCTTTTGTGTTCAATGCCGGTGTATATATTTATCTATGTTTTGTTCTCTACAAAATAGTAAAAGAAAAATTGCAACAAGTCAGCAAAATCACCTATGGTTATGGGTTAGTGTTACGGCCTATCTAGGGTGCCTAGGGGTACACGGGGCGTAACATGGGTGTATAAAAGAAACATCATTGGCAAAGGTGGAACAAGAAAGGAAAACAATAAGTCAGGTGGAATACTTAGGAAACAATAAGTAGGATTTATTGACACTTTATGTATTAATAATGGTAAAACTACTAAAACGGAAGCAAAAGCCGTGATGGTCTCTACGGCCAACACGATAAACCAAAACCCCCACACTAACTAGACCATAAGGTCAAACTGGCCTACCGTGGCAAAAAGAAGAACAGTACTGAGCCTCTTCTGGGAAGAGGGCGGAGTTAAGTCACAGTTAGGCAGCCATAACACTTGACATAAGGGTGGTTTAGGTTAACCATTGTTAAAGCTTGAGTAAGAAACATAAGATAAACAATCAAGAGCAGGCTAGATTTTTAAAAAATGATGCGAATGACAAATTCAGCCCAAAGTTGCCCACTGTTGTTTTAGTAGCCAGCAGCGCTAGCTCACAAGTTGCTAAATCTAGCATAAAAAGTATTAAGTTGGCAACACTGAGACATACAGTTTCTTCAGGTCTCCCTCCAAAGTCACTCCCCATAAAATTATCATTTTGAAGTAAACATATGTGAATGTATCTAAACAAATAAATCTACTGTTACAACACAGGAAGAAGGAGCGGACAAGAGCAAGCTCCCCAAAGATCTCTTCAATATTATGAAGGCTTTCTTAGTGTCAAAGGCAAAGCATCTGGAGATGTCCTGCACGGACAACCAATGCCTTGAAGAGATGACCCTCCCACCAGACATGCAACCAGATTAACAACTAGATGCAAGCCCTTCTTTGGAGTGGTGGAGAAGTCTGTGCACAGAGGAAAGGCCTCAACTGATCCAGAGGCTCGTTATCAATCAAAGAATAAGGGAACCCAGGTGGTCTGGAACACGCTGGTACCGTCTGGCATCAGATCCAGGTGGCCAGAAAAGGAGGGAACAGGCCTTCATGTGGTATTCCTGAACCTCAAGAAGATAAACGGGAGCTACGGTGACAGGAGGAGGCAGCAAGGAGCGCAAAAGCTGCGGCTCAGGCAAGGCAATGGGTGTGATGAGAGGAGTAAAGAAGAAAAAGATCTCCCGAAAATGGAGACATTTAGAGCAAGCTTCACCATAGATTTTCAAACGTAGAAAACACAGTGACATCTGGTGTCTTGTAAAAACCTACAGCGGCCCTTCTAGACTGGAGCCAAACAACGACAACACCTCTCTGATTTGAATAGTTTTAATCTCATATGTGCACAATAAAAAGAAATGTAGATGGTGTTGTGAAAAATATCTTATGGTAAATAAACTTCTTAATGCATTGTCCAAAAAGACTAAAAATAAAATATATTTTTACTGACACAAAAAATAAATGTACCGTAATGATGTAGTTTCAGTGTTTAACTTCATGGTTGGTATTTATTTAACATTTCACATAATTGGCAATGTGATATGATTGGAGAATGATAGTCATTTAAGTAGGCTATTACTTTCATTAAATTATTTCTTGGTACTAGATGGGAATAAGTGATGACAATTTCTGCATTATATTTCTCTCACACTGCCTTCAGTTTTACTCCAAGGGAATATTTTAAAGGACATCACATTCATGTCATTTCAAGTGAAAAAATGCAGTCATTTATTTTTCTCCATTGTGAGAAATATGAAATATTCTTTCTATTGCACAGCCCTGTTAACCAAGTGTGAAATCATTTTCGAGGTCTTCGGACTGAAGCCCACAGAACTTGACATCAAGCAGGACAAGGTCCCCTGGGAGATCTGTCACACGGGAACTCTTCCACAAGTGGAAGTAACCAAGCAGAACCACAGGTTGGTGGGATTCTTATTCTTGAACAATTCTGTCACCAGAGGTCAGAGTATGGGTCAAGGAACATGATCAGAAAAAAATGTCTCACGCAAACTGGTGAGGATCTACCACGAAACAAGAAAAGAAATCAAGACATTCTAGTGTGAGACCAGGCTGAACCCCACTGGAGCCAGAGGGGACCTTATGGGTCTGTGGGGTTCTGTGTCCGATCCTGCTGGAGAGTCCAATACCTCCTTTGTTGTCATCGTAGACAGGTAGACACATCACGTCAGAATGAAGTAGGTCCCACAAAAAAGCTCCCCATCTACTATAGGAAGCTCTGACAACGGCACAGATCTCAGTACTTTAAGTGAGGGTTGATTATCCATCTGGGCTGCGTGGTGACCTGGCTGTAACTGGGCCCACATGGTCCCGGAAGCAGGTCCAGTATCAGGAGAGAGACAGGCTCCAGTTCTGAACAGGGACACATCTTAACATCAGGTCATGTTGAAAATGGACATAGCTGCTGAGTAGAAGAGACAAAAAGAAAAGGGAGACAAAAGGTACACCACGAATGGCACAGATTATTTGTAAATCCATTACTAAGTCTGTGCCTTAGCACAGTATCCTTAAACTATTTAAAATAACAAGCTTGCTTTTAAGAACTACGTACAGGTCCTAAGTTCTTGAAAGCTGGCTTGTTAGTTGAAATAGTGATTTAATTCAAATTTAAAGCAGCTATAATATATATGCATTCCAAGTGATTATCACCTGCCTCTGCAGCTCCTCGTGACTTTACAGAGCTTGTAATGATCATTATTTAGCTGACCGGCCCACAACTCGCATTTCGGTTGACCCTCACAGCTTTCATAGTGTTGCTTTCCAGGCGTAAAAAGGCAGCTGTTATCAGCAAACACAGCTCTAAGAACCCACTGCACATTACCCACTCTGCACAAAACAGCAGACAGACACAGTCAGAGGCCAGCTTGTGGACATGGTGGAGCATTCAGCAGCTAAAGACACAAGTATTTCCCTCAGGTGTTGGAAGAGACCAAAAACACAGCTAAAGGAGAGTGCATATTGCTCTCGTGGCAAATGGGGCCGACGCATTTCTCAGAGAGAAAGTTGCTTGTGTGCATTAGTTCATGTCTACAGAGAATGCCTCCGACAGCCCATAGTTACAGGCCTTCTTGCCACCACACGTGTCTCCAGAGGGACCAGGTTTCTACAACCTTGATAGAAAAAGTTTTCTGTAGCACAGAATCAATCTCAGCAGATGACACTGTCATCTTCAGAAACTCATGGCAAGAGCACTCATTCACATAGAGGACAGCTTGCAAAAGATCAAACTGTCAGGTCTCACCATACATCCAGGAAAGTTGTCTCAGCATTTGGATCATAAGAGGGAGAGTTTTCAGACAGGACCAAATGGAGGCACAAGTTGGCAGTTATGGATTTTTGTGTGTGTCACGGTCGGCCATTTAGAGAGCGGACGATTCTTATGCACACTGACAAATTGTGTTGGTTTGAAAAGGTATGGCAATCAAATATGTTACACCAATGAAATACTGGTATTTTGTCAAATGAGTGAAAATACATGATTTATGACATGTGCATTCTTTAGTTTAAAATGACACGATGTAGAACCTTAGCTGCAAACACCCACTATATTGATCCAAGCAAAAGGGAGTAAGTTCTCTTCATTGCCCTGTTTGACCTTGTGATGACAGATACTTGCAGTAGAAGGAAGAGATGCTTTGCCTGGCTCTCTGATTTACCTAAACAAATAGCAACAAATAATGTCATGAGCTTCAGTGAACATGTGTCAGTTCTTATCTCAAGAACAGTGCAACTGACTTTTTGTGCCACGTATACTTCAAGATTATTTTGAAGGCAGCTGAAAACGGTCTAACTTGACCACAGTTTTGTGTCAGCGCCCCCTGCTGCTCCCCCCCCCGCTCTCGTCTACTTCCAGGTGAGGCGCAGTTCATCTTGGACGAGCCTGTGGTGAGTATGTTTCTTAGTTTGCTGGAACGTTCACATTATTGATTATGAGTATAACTATCACCTGGATTGGTCTACTTACCACTGAGGTGACGCGGTGGCGTGTGTCTCAAGACCTAGTTAGTGACTAGCTTGCTCAGCAAAATAAAGAATCTGTACTTACCAGCAAACTAAGAAACCACTCCTGCCACCTCCCATCACCTGACCGACATTCTTTCTGGTCCATGCTCCCTATTTGCTTAAATCGAGTTTTCATTTTTTGTTATTCGCTTCTTTTATTCGCTTTTAAATGTTTTATAATGTGTTTTATGTATTCTAATCTTGCCCCTGTAAAGCACTTTGAGTGGCCTTGTGTCTGAATTGTGCTATATAAATAAACTTGCCTTGCCTTTTGATTTAGTTCTGGGTTTTGTGTGACATTTATAAATGCTTTGTAAGACATAGATAGTCCTCACTTTAGATGAGGTCACACAAAATACTTAACTCACGGTTAACTAACCACAAGTAACTACCTGAATTAATCATGAATTGCAGTATTATAAAGTTTATAAAGCACATGATAGCACAGCCCCTAACCATTAGTGCATATCTAAATCATTTGTGTATAAATAAATATATATTTTTTACAATTTACTAACACTTTACAAATGATCTCATTTATCATTTATAAGTCCCTAATAATTGGTTTGTAATATATATTACTTAATTTACAAATGGGGAATACATCATTTATAAAGTATGAAAACCCAATAATGAAACGCATACTAGTCAAGCTTATTAATCAAGAATAAAACATTTATAACTGCGTGGTGCATTAAGTAAGTGTTTATTCATACTTAACTAATGCTAAAAAGTGTGTAGTTATTATAAAGGGTTGTCTATATATGTATACCAATTGGATAATTTGACCACATATTCCTCTGTTAGATGATAGGATACTTATACAAAGTGGAACTGTTGTCTATTGCCAAGTTCTTTGAGGTCAAAGTGCCTTTAAATGCAAGAAAAGCAGATTTAAAGCAAATCCTTATTGAGCAACTACGGTGTGAGACTGCTGGTGAAGATGTGGAAGGCCTCCTCACATCGGTCCTCTGCTTCAACGTGGCATTACTGCCAAGGAGCTCCAGTTGGTGCTCCGTATTAAGGAGGTGTAGGTGAGGAGGCATTTCACCTACGGATCAGGGATCAGGAATTTCTTTACGCTGACCAAAAGACATGTGGTCAATATTGTTACAATGTAAACTAGAAAGGGTCAAACACTCTTTCACTTTACCAGAGTTTAGATGAAATTGTTAGATCACTGTTCACCGTGGCTCTGAGTTAGTTCCTGAGGCTTATTGCCAAATATTTAGAAATTGTAAGAAAAAAGTCAACCAGACGTATGGCAAATTTGCACATAAAAAAGACACCTTAGACAATAATCTTGCATGCCTAAGCCTGGAATGTATTTCTCATACATCCGCCGATCATTATTTACTTGCGGTCATTTCTCGGGGCTGTCAATCATGCCATCAGCTGTTTAAATCAGCGTGTCTCCACTATCCAATAAGCACAACGAAACAATTACATGGTTAGCCAATCAACTTGTTGCTGTCTCTTTTAAAGGTGACTGCCTCACCGGTTACTCCGGGTCACTCTGTGCAGGTAACAACCTGATCGGCACCATGCAGTGTCCGGCTAAAACCCACAACCATCTCTGCACTCCTCAGGGCCGGATATCCTCAATGTTCTGCCTCAAAGGCGTTCCCTGTAGCCGACTCCTCGTGCATCCACTTCACTTCAAGCCGCTCCTCAATCAAGGTAAAGACATTGATATGCATGTCACGCCGGAATCGTCTTCTCGATCAGATAAATATGGTTGGAATGCCGTCAGCGCTGTCCAAACCGTAGCATTCAATGCAGCGCCAGCACTTGATCGGTCAAGTAACATCATTAGCATAATCACGTATGTTGCAGCAGCATCGGGCATCTGGTATCCGTTTGTGGAATTGCATACATACGTTACTATATTCTTTGTTGGCCGACATCTTTGCACTATTGTTTCGTTTGCTTTGTTATTCTATGTTGTAAGTATATATTGTGCATTTTTATATCATTGCTTACATGTGTGTGTATATGTGTGTGTGTGTGTATGTATATATATATATATATATATATATATATATATATATATATATATATATATATATATATATAAATAAATGCTGCTGTAGCGAAAAAATAAAAACAATTCCCCTTGAGGGATTATGATGATAGGGATGATATCATTTCTGGTTGCTAGTTTTCTTTGTGGTGTTGATAGAATAGAGTTTCAATTAGATGATGTTACCACTGATTCCTCTGTTAGACGATAGGATAAATATAAAAACGTGGATTTGTTGTCTATTGCCAAGTTCTTTGACGATGAAGTGCCTTTAAATACAAAATAAAACTCATTTAAAGTGAATCCTCTTTAAACAACTAGGGGAGAAGGGTGTGTTTCATGTGCCTTCTGAGACTGCTGGTGAAGATGTTCAACTTTTAAAGGGCCACTTATTTCTGGTTGCTGGTGGTTCTTGGGAAGAGCACTCATTCACATGGAGGACATCTTGCAAAAGATCAAACTGTCAGGTCTCACTATATATCCAGGAAAGCTCTCTCATAATGTGGATCATGAGAGGGAGAGTTTTCAAGCAGGATGAAATGGAGGCAACAAGAGAGTGGCACTAAACCAGTTGCCAGATGTTTTTAGACCTGAAGGGGTGATATTGTTTATGTTTTAAAAAAATGTAATGCTCCCCTTTTGTCTCACAGTTATTACTACAACCAACCTCACCTGGGGTGAGGAGGAGAAGAGGATGTTCATGGATCTCAAAGAGCCACACTGCAATGAATGTGTTTTTCTGAACCTCAACTTTGATCTGCCCTTCTCCATCCAAACCGATGGCCCATTCTTCACGGGACACTTGCTTTCTTATGTCATTATTGACCTTTTATGTTAAAATACTTTTGATGGACGTTATGCTTCTATGCGTAGACATCTAAAAACAAGTGTATAATACGAACACAGTATTGTACACTTGATCATATTCAGACAACCAGATAGCATGAATGTGTCACAGTCGGCCATTTAGACAGCAGCCTATTCTTATGCATATTGACAAATTGTGTTTGTTTGAAAAGGTATGGCAATCAAATATTCACTAATGAAATACTGGTATTTTGTCAAATGAGTGAAACAAGTTGACTGATCATGCATATTCATACTTTGTAATGCTATTGTTGGATGCTAAGAAAATACATGATTTATGACATGTGCATTCTTTAGTTTAAAATGACAAGATGTAGAACCTTAGCTGCAAACACCCAACATGTTGATCCAAGCAAAAGGGAGTAAGTTCTCTTCACTGCCCTGTTTGACCTTGTGATGACGGATACTTGCAGTTTAATTCAATTCAATTCAATTCAGTTTATTTTGTATAGCCCAATATCACAAATTACAAATTTGCCTCAGAGGGCTTTACAATCTGTACACATACGACATCCCTGTCCCAGGACCTCACATCGAATCAGGAAAAACTCCCCAAAAATAACCTTTCACAGGGAAAAAAGGGAAGAAACCTTCAGGAGAGCAACAGAGGAGGATCCCTCTCCCCGGATGGACAGAAGCAATAGATGTCATGTGTACAGAATGAACAGCATTTACAAAGTTACATAAACACATTACATGAATATGACAATGTATGAATGGAACTCCAATCCATGAAACAGAAGGAGGTAGAGAGGAGGGGGCGGGGCATCAGTAGGGCCAAGGTGGGAGGCCGGCTCACCAGGCATCAGACACCTCCAGGTCCAATGGACCCTATGAGACGTGAAGTCACAACGACTCCGGGGAGGAAGCAGAGTTAATAAGGTGCAATGGAGAGATGTAAATGTATCCATAAGGAGAGAGAGAAGAGGAGAGAGGTGCTCAGTGTATCCTAAAACATCCCCCAGCAGCCTATAAGCCTATAGCAGCATATCAAGGGGCTCGACCAGGGCAAACCTGATTCAGCCCTAACTATAAGCACTATCAAAGAGGAAAGTCTTAAGTCTATTCTTGAATGAGGTGACTGTGTCTGCCTCCCGGACTGAAAGTGGAAGCTGGTTCCATAAAAGAGGAGCTTGATAACTGAAGGCTCTTGCTCCCATCCTACTTTTTAGGACTCTAGGAACCACAAGTAGCCCCACATTTAGTGAGCGCAGCTCTCTAGTGGGGCAATATGGTACTACAAGCTCCTTAAGATATGATGGTGCATCACCAATCAAGGCTTTGTAGGGAGGAGAAGAATTTTAAATGTGATTCTTGATTTTACAGGGAGCCAGTGCAGCGCAGCTAATACAGGAGTAATGTGATCTCTTTTCTTAGTTTTTGTAAGTACACGAGCTGCAGCATTCTGGATCAACTGGAGGGATTTAAGAGACTTATTAGGGCAGCCTGATAATAAGGAGTTGCAGTAATCTAGTCTGGAAGTAACAAACGCGTGAACCAGCTTTTCTGCATCTTTTTGAGACAAGATGTGCCTGATTTTTGAAATGTTACGTAGATGAAAAAATGCAATCCTTGAGATTTGCTTAACGTGGGAGTTAAAGGACAAGTCTCGGTCAAAGATAACGCCTAGATTCTTTACAGTGGTGTTGGATGCGAGGGAAATGCCATCTACAGAAACCACATCACCAGATAATTGATCTCTGAGGTGTTCAGGGCCCAGTAAAATAACTTCAGTTTTGTCTGAGTTTAACATCAGGAAGTTGCAGGTCATCCATGTTTTTATGTCTTTAAGACATTCTTGAATTTTAGCGAGCTGGTTGGTCTCCTCTGGTTTGATCGATAGATATAATTGAGTATCGTCTGCATAGCAATGAAAGTTTATGCAGTGTTTCCTGATAATATTGCCCAAAGGAAGCATATATAAGGTAAATAAAATTGGTCCAAGCACAGAACCTTGTGGAACTCCGTGATTAACATTGGTGGTCATTGAGGCTTCATCGTTTACAAATACAAATTGAGATCGATCTGATAAATAGGATTTAAACCAACTTAGTGCGGTACCTGAAATGCCAATCGACTGATCCCTCTGTAATAGGATGTCATGATCAATGGTGTCGAACGCAGCACTAAGGTCTAATAATACCAGTACGGAGATGAGTCCTTTATCTGATGCAATTAGGAGGTCATTTGTAATTTTCACCAGTGCTGTCTCTGTGCTGTGGTGTTTTCTAAATCCTGACTGAAACTCCTCAAATAAACTATTCTGATGTAGAAAGTCACACAACTGATTTGCGACTACTTTCTCAAGGATCTTAGAGAGGAAGGGAAGGTTAAAGATTGGTCTGTAGTTAGCCAACACCTCTGGATTAAGAGTGGGCTTTTTCAGGAGAGGTTTAATTACAGCTACTTTGAAGGAATGTGTTACATGGCCAGTTAGCAAAGACACATTAACAATATCCAGCAGAGAGGTGCCAATTAAAGGCAACACGTCTTTAAGCAGCCTCGTTGGGATGGGGTCTAAGAGACAGGTAGACGGTTTAGAAGTAGAAACCATTGAGGACAATTGGTCTAGGTTAATGGGAGAAAAGCTATCCAAATATATATTTACATACCTATTTGACTAGAAGGAAGAGATGCTTTGCCTGGCTCTCTGATTTACCTAAACAAATAGCAACAAATAATGTCATGAGCTTCAGTGAACATGTGTCAGTTCTTATCTCAAGAACAGTGCAACTGACTTTTTGTGCCACGTATACTTTAAGATTATTTTGAAGGCAGCTGAAAACGGTCTAACTTGACCACAGTTTTGTGTCAGCGCCCCCTGCTGCTCCCGCCCGCTCTCGTCTACTTCCAGGTGAGGCGCAGTTCAGTTTCTGCCACATATACTTTTATTAATGAGCATTGTTTAATGAACCAGTAAATATATTATTGAATTAGTCCAACTCCATCTTCACTAAGTAGAACATTAAAATGCAGCTGACATGTTAATGCATCATAATCCAACATCTTTCATGACAATATCACTGGGGTCATTCCGTCTCAAGTGAAATGCTTCCTCCACAGCACGAGCCTGTGTGTTGTGTGTGTTCTGATGCAATCCGACCCTTAATATGGACGATCTAATTGGTCAGTTTGATGTTAGGGGAGTGTCAGTGAGTCCCAGGCTCCTTACGTTGGGAAACTTGTGGTACTGATTCACTCAATGTGTCTGGCTGAGTTGGTAACAACATAGAACTAAAGGTATTGAAGCGGGGACGTTAAACGGAGAACACGGTGCCGAGATCTTGACGCCGACAGTCAAATCTGCCATAGAGCAAAGTCAAGACACCTCTGGGGAATCATGTTGTGGAAGAGCAGCTCCAACAGTCTCTTCATCTTCATCTTCAACCTCCCTCTGTTCGAGCAGGCCTCTCACCAAGACAGAAGATATGTTTACGTGGAGACCCCAATGACCTGGAATTCGGCCCAAGAGTACTGCAGGGAGCACCATACTGACCTGGCTACTATTCGAAATAGGAATGAATTGGATGCACTACAGAGTCCATGCCAGATCTCTAACTACTGTTGGATTGGTCTCCTAAGAGACACAAATAATAAGAATGTCTGGAACTGGTCTGATGGAGAGAAAAACAACTTTACAAACTGGCGTGAAAATCAACCTGATATTTCTCAAAGAGAGAATTGCGTTCTAATGTTATCGTTGTTTTGGTATGATTATTTTTGTGAAAGCAAACATCCTTTTCTGTGTTATGATACTCTAATCTTAGTGAAAGAGAACAAGACATGGGAGGAGGCTCTGGAACACTGCAGGACTCTTGAGACTGACTCCACTTCAAGCAACAAATACTTAAATCATCGCTTTGATCTCCCACACGTGGACTTTGGAGTCAGGAACTTGGAATCCAAAAAAGTGATCCTGGATTCCCAGACGCCAGAGTTGTGGATAGGTCTACGTTTCCTGGCAGGAGAGTGGCTGTGGGTGAACGGGATGCTGCTGTCGGAACAACTGCAAGCCTGCCCTCCACCCGGGATGCACTGTGGGACGATGGCGAAGACGGGGAAGCTGTTGCCAATGAGGAACTGTTTGGAGAGAAGGAACTTTCTTTGTTTAAAAAGGGAATACGGTATATGTAGTTCAGAGCCTTAACATGACGATGCTTGTTTTATCATTCAATATGTTAGTTTTATTTTCTGTTTGTGGAAGAGGAGTAGATACAGCATCTTGTTTTCTGTATTAGTTTAAAAAAAATTAACTTCTAGATTAAAGACAGCTCATATATTATTGTGTGTTAGTTGGTATTATCTTGCTTACATAAAAACTAATATATTTATATTTATTTGTAAAAAATCCTTTGAGAAACATAACTGAATTGTTTATTCAACACATTCCTTCAAGGTGAACATTTGCCTCCAAACTCATACTAAATATAACCAACGCATGCATCATTGAGACTAGTAATAATACCAAACTTGTAATTGAAACATTCTTTGAATGGACCTCTATTGCCCAGCCGCATCCTCAGATCCACAAACAGCATGTTCCTCTGGGTCCCCAACACCGAGCTCCGCACCATGGGACCTTTTGCTCGGCAGCGCCGCGCTTATGGAACTCTCCAGGACCACGTGAGGGCAGCACAGACACTGGACTCTTTTAAGACCGGCCTAAAAACCTTTTTATTCAGGAAGGCGTTTTTGACTTTGTGTTAAATCACTGCCTGCTATTTTATTTTCTATTATAGTTTGTTTTTTAACTATCTGCTGGCTCTGTAGCACTCGGTGCTTTACAAATAAAATGCATTATTATTATTATTCTATTGAAGGAAAAAAAATTGTATGTAATTTTGAGTCAAATATATACAACCTATAATAGAAGATGGCTGATATCATAAGTAGCTTATGGAAATAATAAATAACAATCATAATGATAAAAGCAGTAGTGCAGCCTGACAAATGCCGGTGATAGATCACTGCAACAGCATCTGGACCTCCTTCCTTTTCCTCTGTTTTGTCACATGTGCTTTTTCTCCTGATTAGTCTGTGAATGTTTGAAGGGATTTCTACTTTTAGCCTCTCCATAAATATTATAGTGGATGATATTTGTTCTCCCTGATGTCTGTTTTTGGTGGTCATCTAGTCTCTTGTCAAGGTACAAAATAAAGTGAAGTGAGTTGAGACGTGTACACTTTGTTTTCAATTCAATTTCATCTTTATAGCCCTATATCACAAAATGACAAATTTGCCCCAGATGGATTTACAATCTGTACAGCATATGACATCCTCTGTCCCAGGACCCTCACATTGGATATGGACCAATATGCACATTTATCTTTGCCTTGATACTGAACATGGGAATTAGACGTGAATCGTTAGGTGCAAATTCTAAAATATGTATGTCTTCATTCGGTATACTGGGCTGCAAAAACATTGTGGGCCCTGAAGGATTATGGTCAAGGGACAGCCAACTCATTATTTAGTGATAACTTTGGGATACAGTCACAATTTTTCTGTAAACCTGTGAGACTACAAAAAAAGTGGGCACTCATATGTTAAGAATTAGCTAGTATCAATACTATGAGAAATAGCTCAGAAAAGGTAACATTTCTTTGGAAAGAGGACAACATTCTTGCCTGAAACATGGCTTTGTGCATGCAAATGTCTCAACTAGTTATGGTAGAAATTAGTCTACGGCTGTTGAGGCAGCTCATAATGGACCAGTGTATTACTTATGTAATTAGATATGACACTTTTCATGTCAGCCAGATTAAGATTGAGTGCATGAAAGACCACACAATGACGGATGCATGCCAATATATTAGGGACAGGCATTTCATCTTGGTCGCCCAGTTGTTGAATGCTACACTGGGTTGAGAAAATAATAATGGGTTGAGCAACAGCCTTACATGTTTCTATTAATTTTGACTTTGAATTTAAATACAGGGATATTTTCCTGTCGTTCAATCCACCAGTGATCTTTCAGACTTTGATCCAGACTGAAATATCCTAACAATTACTGGATACAATTTTGTACTGGCATTCATGGTCCCCAGAGATGACACCTACTGACTTTGACTTTCCCTCCTGTCCCACCATCAGGCCAAAATGTTCACATATTCCATGAAATATCTCAACATCTACTAGATGGATTGGCACACCATTTTGTACAGACAGTCGTGGTTCCCAGAGGATGCCTCCTAATGACTTTAGTGATCCCCTGACTTTTCCTCTAGTCCCACCACAAGGTTGACAGTCTTGATTTATAGTGAAATGTCTCGGCAATCGTTGTAGACATGTTCATGTCCCCTTGAGTATCAACTGTAATCACAATTGTAATACTATAATATGTTTAATACTTTGGTTTATGATCAAAGACCTGCAAAACTAATGATCAGCTTCATCTGTAGTTTGTTTTCAATGCTTATGAGCAAACGTTACTATACTGACACACGGAAGTGAGATGGTTAATATGGTTAAAATAACCTGTTAAACATCAGCATGTGATTATTGTCACTTAGACTCCTTAGAGTCCTGTTTTATATATGTGTTTAATGTGATGAACGCATCCATATCCACAACACATATTTTAATTTTAAACATGCTGTAATATCCTGTGATGCTATTGTTTGGCTTAGCTGCAGTGATTCATATGATGAAATGATTTAAGCTTCGTCTGATGCTTCATGCTCGTATGTACCTGACCTTGAATCATTTATTTAACAGAATATCATCCCCGCCTTTCATTATTGTGAATAATGCAAAAACACAACGCATTGACTGTTCGTGTTCATAGAAGAACCCCGGTGACATTCAGCTGGTGCCTTTGGTTGTAGACTGGCCGGCAGTAATTCTGAGAGAGAGAAATCCGCCTTACTGACTTGTACAAGACGATCTAAGATAAATTTCTCTTGTTGAGCGAGCGTGCGTGTAAGTGATGGCTTACATAACCAACCCCTCACCTCTTCTGTCATTTTACAGGAGGGGCTTACCTGGAAGGCCCTGTTTAACAGTGGAAGGCACACACAATCCTATTTGAAGCCTACTCTGTGGATTTAGCCACTTTTTAAATTCAAATCACTCACACCACAGTGTCAGGACAAAGGGAGGGTGGGAAGGGGAAGGTGGACTTAATATAAAACCCAAATCCCATTAGAGATGGACCGCAAGAAAATGAGGGGTTGGCACTGTTTCGCCTTTCCACGAGATGTGAAGAGAGAACTCTTTGATGGGGGTCAGAGATGATGTCCCAGACTGCACACTTTTTCCTTTTTTTCTTTTCTTCATATTTCCACCCATCAAACTGGAAATCGCCAGAAGTGAAATGTATCATTACAGGATCTGTGTCCGCAGAGGAGCATGGCTAGAAGGAGTAGGTGACTTATCTGCCACAGACGCGGGTCTTTAGGGTAATAAGGCATGCATGAGAAGCTGTTTCCCTCCTCTGAATGGGGTATCCATGTCGCTTGGTCCCTGTGTAGCCTGCAGACTCTCTGAAGTGGTCGACTTAGCTTGGCCTTCTTGTATAATTAGTCTCCTGAACCATGTAGGAAGTGTTTCTCTATGGCTCACCTCCTCTACTTTCACTTTTACCTGTCCCTCTCGCTCTCTCTTTCTCTCGCACCGACTCTCGCCTGGAGGCTCCAAAAGTATGTTCCCTTATTGTACATTCCAATTTTAAAGTTTTCTTTTAATGAGGTGCAATGATCTCGTCGATGTTTCTAAACATATAAACACTAGAGTCTCCCAGGTAATAATAATATAGGCTTACGTAATGGCAGTCAGTTTGATATGGGGCACACAAAAACCCTTTAACCCTAAACTGACTGCAAATGCTACGGTTGCTACAGTTGCCATTGCTATGTTACTAATCAACAAAAGCTATGAAATGGCCAAGCATGGCCAGCTACATTGTTGACGAAATGGCGCTGAAGTATTGCACAAGCACTTGTTGACGTAGTTATGACAATAAATAGCACTGTGATCTGGACAACCACATTTATTTTAGACAGAATATGGTGATTGGTTGAGGCTTCACCACATTTTTCAGAGATGAAAAAGTCCAAAACAGACCAGTTTAATTTTGTACCGTGTCAGGCAACGTCACAATGGGAACACAATAGTCCATCATAGTTGCCAAATTCATCCGAAAACAAAAACTGAATTCTCATTCTCATGAAACGCATTGATCAAATGTATCAACCCACAGTGAAGAATAACAACAAAACTGTTAAAAACTGTTATTTTGCTTCTGCTTTCTATTAGCGGCACATACAACAGCATTTCAACCTTGGTGATTTGATGTGTCTTATTGAAGTACACCCTTGGCTTTTATTGTACACGCGCTTGGACTTTTTTTTATCAAGGAACCAGAAACAGCTGCTCCCCCTTTGATAGTACCGATTTAACCAGGAGAGTGTCTTGTCCATCCAGGCCCTGGGAGTGCTCTGACTGCCTGTCACCGAACATTCTCTCTGCAGGAAATGATGGGGCTTAAACTTCTTTGTGACTGCTATATCCATCCTGACCCCAAAATAAATCCTATTGCTTTCCATGTATACAGATGTTAGAATATAGGAGAAATTAGTTGTTTAAGGCAGTAAGAACTTACTAAAAACTGATAATCAAATATGACAAACACATTGCACATACCAGTCTCATGTTAATTTTATGTTTTGACTTGTAATTACACTCAGTGCACTTCTGATACCTCGAAAATCACACGAGAGCTGCCGCTGGAGATACGATTTACCGCAGAGGTGAAAGCAAGCATGCAACCTGGAGGTCATCTGGTTCAAATCCCCAGATTGGCAGGGAAAAACCTCTGTGTAGGAGTCACTCACTGACCTTCGTAAAAACAAACTGCCAGTTGCCTCTAAGCAAGGCCCTTTAACCTGCAACTTTGCCAGTGGAGTAATAACAGGAGTCATTTATTGACTGCCGCTCGCACATGTGGATGTACGGTTGAATATAGAAGAGTTCAGCACAGAAACAATAATATTTGTGGCCAGTATATCTTTAAAAATTACAATCACTGGTATAAGTAACATGTAGCTCAGTATGCCAGAATACTGATTAGCTATCAGGTAAAGAGCACCACTCCCCTGGATGCATTTCCTCCATGCTCCACTACGACTAGGATTGTTCTTAAGTTGAGAGAAAATGAAGAAATAAATGACTAAGACATGGGAGGGAGGGAGAGAGGGCGGCCTGACTACGCTTTACTGCCTTGTTAAAGGAAAAAATAATTACTGGAGCATGTCTCAGTAATGCATTAAACGATCACGTCAGTTTTTGACTGTGTATGGGGAATGATTAACTAGCTAGATGAGCCGTCTCGCCGTCTGAAATAGCCACTGGGCACTTTCCTTTAAAGGTACAATGTGTAAGATGTGGTCACATGCTGCAAAGAAATAGGGGGCAGCATTTTAACTCGATAATGGATCAATACAATCTACCATGCAATGTGCCATCTGCCCATCAGGACTAACTAACATTCATACTCATTCATACACTGCAGGATCAAGGGGGTTAAGTGTCTTGCCCAAGGACACATTGACATGGACTAGCAGAGCAGGGGATCAGACCGCCGATTGAAGGACAACCGGCTCTAACACTGAGCCCCAGTTGCCCCAGTGACTCTCTATCGCCTCTCATGGTACAAGTGGTATTACAAGACAGGACAGGGGGTAGTGTTAGCATGCTCATTTTAGTAGACCTCTGCAACACAACACATAGACGTCTTCACATTCTGTTGATAATTGTTCATTTTGAATCTTGTAAACTAAAATCCTGGCCAGATCGTACACATCGCATCTTTAAGGTAATAACATACAACATTTTCAAATAAATAAATGTCTGTGTTGCGACTCCAATCAAAGTAAGTATTGCTGTGTTATCGAGAGAGAAGTGCTCAACAATATCTCAATATACCAAAAGCACATTGACCAAAACGATTTGTTATATATACAATATTTGTTGTCCACATCATTTTTTGTTTTGAGTCCAATGGGGTAAAATATATCAATCCTGCGCATGGAAAAACTTTCATATATGCAATGTTTATATATTTATCACCTTAGGGCTACATCTTAGGGAGTTTTTTCCCCCGCCAAAGCACCATAAAATCAATGCTGACAGATTTTTTTCCACTGTGGAGGAAATGACCAGCCATGAGGTGAGAGGGCCAGCACTGGCTCTTAATGTTCAGATGCACATGCATTGCCTGTAGTTTCCAGACAGCTGTCCCTGTGACATAGTAATAGGCACAGGAAACGCCTACAGCATAGTAACATACTGCAGACAGCATAATCACTCATTTTCATAGATAATGTACTTTATTGCTGTAGGTTATAGAAGTTCCCCAATGATGCTATGGAGACTGAAGATGAATATAGTGCGTCCTTTAAAGTGTGTTTTATACCAACAGACAAAGTTAGTGATTAGCTCATGAACATAGTGGAGCATTTAGACAAATATTTCCCTCAGGAGTAGGTGGAATGTTGGACTTTCATTTGCCGGGTGGACAGAAACATTTCTCCAATTGAATGCTAACGCTACCACCATATTGTTTACTAGATGCACACATAGGCAACTGCTAACATATTCAACATAAACATTTTTTTACGGTGATAGGATTTCGCCAGAACTCCCTGGAAGAAGATATGTTGAATTTTAAGAAATTGAAGCGTTGTGGCCAACAAATAAGCAGTTTTTGCAGGTTGAAATAAATAATGCATGTGTTATTTTTACAATGTGGTCAAATATTATTTTTAAAAAAAGTTTGCATTTTCTTTTCCTTTCATGCATCTCTGTGCCACCCATTTTTGGAACCATAGCTGTAGTCCATGCAGTTGGAAAACAGAAGAGCTGAGTAATTCAAGAAGCTGAACAAACAAAGAAAACAACATCACGCAGATGAACTTAAATTCATCATTGAAATGATGAAATGCAGTAAAATACAGTTAGATTCAATCATAATCCAAATTACGCATAGCGCAGAAGCAACTCAGTGAAGATAGAGACAGAATACATTTTAATGTCAAATGCAGACCAATAATAAACCAATGTCATTATTAATAGACAATGTTTGTGTCATTTATGATGCATGCAATGCTGGGACAAATGTCTTCAGAATCAATCCATGGAATCTCAAATCTGATATTTATGTTGCGTCCCTTCAGCTGATCCATCTTCACTCTCTGTAATCATAATCATAACTCTACCACAGCCCAAATGACAAACCATCTAGTCATAGAACATATTGCATTTATAACGGGAGTTCCCGCAAGTGGTAAATGTTCCCTCAGCTGGACTTGTATAATGTATTTAAGGCACGGAATCCTATCTTACTTCTTTAATTAATTCCATAAATCATTATTAATAACCTTTAAAGCCCCCCATCTGCATGGTTATAATCACTATAGTCAATCTTTGGTGTCAGGTTTGATTGCCAATCCATGTCCTTCTCTAATTGACCTTTTCCAGTGAGGGAAGAGCAGACAATATTGCGTTTTCCCACTGGTAACCCACTCATTTCTACTCCAAAGGAAGACTGCTCCCAGTTTGTTCAGCAGATTGAATTCCAACAGTTTATCATTTGAAACAGCTGACATGCAAGCTACTTCAATTTAAAGTTACTGAATGCACAAAATCCCTACAGCATCCAATAAAACCATCTTAAAAAAGTCTTCATTGTAACACTTACTACTGAAAATGTGTTTGTATATGTGTGAATGATATCTTTAATTTAGCTGCAGGTGTTAGATAGACGATGACATACGGTGTTTACTTACTTATATTCAGAAATGGTGTCTGCTGACTGACTCAGCATGCATTCTGAATGGCGGAACTCTGACTTAAATCTGACACAATGTCTTTCAACCAACATACTATTCACATTTAATATGATGTAACATGGAGTGTGTAGTGCTTTGCAAATGCATAGTATGTGGATTTCCCAAAATGCATTGAGGCTCTTCAGGCTGTCCCTTGGTGGAGGGTTAAAATAATGAACTGTTGAATAAACTGGGAGCTCACATATATAATGTTATGTAGAAAACACGTTTGACACGAAAATATTTCATACTTTTATAATTCACCTTTTAATAATTCTGCAATATATCAAATGAAGCAGAAGAGGAATTTGTGATGAACAATTTTCATGTAATGGTAGCTCGGGTCAATAACGTTGTGATGGATAACAGTCATGTGATGCAGAGGCGACGTGTTGCTTGAGTTTACTTCAATGTGAACCGTCTGCTGGTAATGGCATACTTAACATTTCATTTAGTATGCAGTATGCTGTACAGACCGACTGAATATGTGGTATGCAGTATGTCAGCATGCTATTTCAAACACAACCTTTGTCTCCGTATGCTCTGTCCAATCTGTCCTGCTGCACGGCCTGACCGGTTCCAACACTTCTGGGTTAACGGGATATTGATTTTCATGCTTTGCAGCTTCCTCTCTTTTGCTTTTAACCCCTCTCCTCAGTGGAGCAAATGTATTAACACCAGATAAAGTATAGTCTGTTTTACCGTCAGTCTAATTGTTCAGTATTTATTTCCCAGACTCCCCTAACAATGTTTAAGAAGTTTGGTATTATGTTTTCCGTCATGCATATCTAACATTTGTGTGAACCCCATGCATGTAGAAAATCTAAACATTTCAGCTGACAGCTGACTTATAGTTAAATGGCCACATACTGTTATTTGACTCTGTGGACTTCTTTTATTTAACATTTTATTTATTCATACTTTTGTTTATATTTTTCTAGCTTTCACATCAAGCAGCTGTCTTGACTGGGGCTTATCTTTCTGTTTCATCAGTATTTCTTTTAGCTTCCTAATTCTGTAAGACAAATAAATCATTATCATTATTATAATCATACAATTTAAAATATTTAAGGCAAATAATGCTTTAATATGGAGAATATTGAAAGTCAAAGGTGACTCGAAGCCTGTGATGGGAAAAAACATTTCCATCTTAACCAAAGTATTTCGTGAAACTCAACTAAGTGCTTTGAGTTCCTTAAATATACCATAAAATGATAAACATTGGAAAAGGAAGTGTAGGGATTGGATTTAGTGCGGCGGACCTTGAGACTCTCATCACCCACAGCATACTTCTGACCGCCCAGCCAGACCAGCCGGAACAAACGCCACCAAATACAGATTCAACCGGCCCCAGGAGGAGAGGGAGGAGAGGGGGCAGAGGGAGGAGAGGGAGGAGAGGGAGGAGAGGGGGAGAGGTGGGAGAGGTGGGATGCAGCAAAGCTAACCCAGCTAGGGCCATGGCAGGAGGCATCAGACACAGCAAGGTCCCTGTGAGACGTGAAGTCACAAAAACTCCGTTGAGGAAGCAGAGTTAATGTGCGATGGAGAGATGTAAATTCATCCATAAATAGAGAGTGAAGAAAAGATAGGAGCTCAGTGTATCCTAAAACATCCGCCAGCAGCCTATAAGCCTATAGCAGCATATCAAGTGGCTGGACCAGGGCAAACCTGATTCAGCCCTAACTATAAGCACTATTAAAGAGGAAAGTCTTAAGTCTATTCTTAAATGAGGTGACTGTGTCTGCCTCCCGGACTGAAAATGGAAGCTGGTTCCATAAAAGAGGAGCTTGATAACTGAAGGCTCTGGCTCCCATCCTAATTTAAGACTCTAGGAACCACAAGTAGCCCCGCATTTGCCAGTGCAGAGCACTGCAGTGCAGAGCAGCCAGTGCAGAACAGCTAATACAGGAGTCATGTGATCTCTTTTCTTAGTTTTTGTGAGTACACGAGCTGCAGCTTTCTGGATCAACTTGAGGGAATTAAGAGACTTATTAGAGCAGCCTGATAATAAGGAGTTGCAGTAATATAGTCTGGAAGTAACAAACGCGTGAACCAGCTTTTCTGCATCTTTTTGGGACAAGATGTGCCTGATTTTTTAAAATGTTACGTAGATGAAAAAATGCAGTCCTTGAGATTTGCTTCACGTGGGAGTTAAAGGACAAGTCCCGATCAAAGATAACGCAGAGATTCTTTACAGTAGTGTTGGATGCCAGGGCAATGCCATCTACAGAAACCACATCACCAGATAATTGATCTCTGAGGTGTTCAGGGCCCAGTAAAATAACTTCAGTTTGGTCTGAGTTTAACATGTCATCCATGTTTTTATGTCTTTATGACATGCTTGAATCTTAGCGAGCTGGTTGCATCAATGATGCTTGGTGCTCAAGTTGATGGACGAAGTTTCCCTGCTGTTGAAGTTTTAGGGTTAAGATTAACACCCATATTATCTGCCCAGAGAATTGTTCATACATTCTAGATTGTTGTAGAAACCAAAACAATATCACACCTTTTAAAAGCTGTTGCATAGGTTAAAGGTCCAGTGAGCACATTTATATCATATCCCATTTTATTGGCTAAAATGGGATATGATATATATATATATATATATTTTGTTTTGTTTTGTGTACACCACCTGAAAACACCTGGGCCATATTTCTCGTACCTGGCTAACGTGGTTAGCGGGATAATTTTCCGGATGAGATTACACAAGTCAGGGTTTTCGGTTCCTCGAAGCAAGTTTGGCAAAATCACCATAGCAACACATTCAAAAATTTGAACCTGCTCCAGCGCAGGCTCATTCTTTTGCCTTTGAGAAACCGGGATAGCCTGATTTCAATCATCGGGTTAATTTAAGCTGAAATAGGACATTTGATCGACTTAGTTGAGCCACGTACCAGAAATAGGGCCCTGTTGTGTTGTCGTTGCCTCATGCTGCGTTCACACCAAACACTGCGAATTTTTCGCACAAGTAGATCCCATGAAAAGTCAATGCACAGACGCGTTTGATGCAAATTCGCGTCGGGCGGCACAAATGATTTTTCGCCAGAGTTGAAATATTTGCGAAGTTGCGAAAGCCAATCAGCGTTGAGACGCTTCGCCCGTCTGGCTGCTGCTGCTCTAGTAGCAATGGAAGCGGAAGTTATCGAGACAGGGTAACAAGTAAAACAAAGGATTTGGAAAATAATTAACAAAGGGTTGTCTGTTACACAGATTGATATATAGCGATATCGCCAGATAGATAGGTGGTGATGCAGTTGACTGTGAGCCTTCACTTTCCTCGATTCTTGACCCATTTCTGCTTTTATGATCTGATACATACAGTAACTGTGAAAAATACACATCTTGACCGGAACTGGGAGGGAAGGGATGTTGCATCGCTCTGTAGCTCTGATATAACACAGTGTACTACACTGTAGAGAGCTTTGTCAGGTATTATGCTGTGTTTGTTAACATTGTCCCTTGGAGCTTGCCATACAATCCAGTACAGGTGAAGGTATGGCCCCAAGGAATGAGTCATCAACCATGAACCCAATCTCAGAGGATGCTGGAGGAAACTGTGGTTGCAGCATGTTTTAGCACATTTATTTCCTCCCACCTCTGCTACTTCAATGTCAGACGACTTCATTGAGAAATATAGTGAGACCTCACCTTTTGTCGTACCGGGATGTCAGCTTATTTTATGAACTGTTGCAAGACCGAGCGGGCGTGTGTCAAAGACAGAGTTCGTCTTAATTGCCTGCACGGTGCTTGAAATGGGACAACAACCTAAGAGCTCTTCAACAATAAATATCTAAACTACAGGGTCCCTGTTCTGCCCCCTAAATTATTCCGGATACCCCTCACTCCTGTGGCGTCCTTGATTGCTGGAGCTGACTGCGTGCGCTGATATTGACAGCTATCAAACGCGTTGTTATGAGAATAACCCACGCTGCCCATATTTACTCTCCGTCATGTACCCTTTGTGCCCTTCGTAATTTCTTACCTTGTCAAAAACTATGCCAAACAAAGCCACTTTTCAAAAGTGACCCACTAACACACACGCACACATACACACACACACACACACACACACACACACGCACACACACACACAAACACACACACACACAGACACCGGCAGGGTGATTTATTTTAAGACTCCGAGAGTGTAAGAATGCCATTTAGTAAAGATGGCAGTGGGTAATAAATCCTCATCAAGTCTGGTACATCCTGTTAGCTTCCTCTCTCCTAGTGACAGCTTTTTAATAAGCTGTGTGTGGTCCTGTATGTGTACTTGACATTTACTAGCTGATGTTACTCCTCCCTGTCCGTCAGTGCACATTATGCATATTCCACTGGAACCCGAGCAAAGCATTAGAATGCACTATAACCATGTCAGGCGTACTTTTCAAGGTCTAGGGGAATGGCGCAAGCCTGTTTGTTGCCATAATTGATTTCTTTTCAGCTGCGCAAATGAGTTTCTTATTTCTTTGGAAGTTATTTATATGGAAATGGTGGGATGTTGTGACTACATTAGCTGAGTTATTCTCACCTCCCTCTAAAGTCACTACCTCCTGGGGAAACTCCCTTTGTTGCCATTTGCTGTTTTGCTGATTCTGTCAGCAAAAATTAATTGGTGTCCATTTTAACTCCCCTCGAGCCGTAATTTCTATGAGCAGAGATATACCCAGGCCCAATTAGGTGGTGTAAATAACATTTGCTCTATAATTGCTTCAATAAAGATTTATCGCCTTCTCTTCATTGTCCTTATGTGAAGGCATTGCGAGGCTAGCCAGAGGAGACTGAGGCATGGCAAAGTCATCTGGCAGTGTGGGAAAGGCTCGGGCATTCTGCTGAATACACTATAGGCTGTTCTAGCTCTGTATGGAATTGGGTTTGCTTGGGGAAATCTCAAAGAGAGAAAAGAAGCAAATAAGCAGAATGAACACACTCACAAGGACGTTGATTCTTTTAATCTTCTGTGATGGGCCGTAAGTGACAGTAGGACAAATGCAGACTTGCTCCGATAACAACAATACATCATGAGCATCCCCAGTTGACCCCTTTACCTTTATGACCACCTTTCTGTTTCTATGTCTGCTGCTTTACATTCTACATTCTTTACATTCCCTCCCTCTCCTCTTCAGCCGCAGAAACACTCATCCTCGCTTTCATCACCTCTCGACTTGGCTACTGCAACAGCATCCTGTACGGCACATCCACCAAATACATCAACTACAATACATCCAGAATTCAGCTGCTCGTCTCCACTCCCTCATCAGAGATCACATCCCCTCAGTCCTTCAAAAGCTCCACTGGCTCCCCATACAGCAAATAATCCAGTTCAAGATTCTCCTCATTACCTACAAAGCCCTTCACAACCTCTCCCCCATACCTTTCTGACCTCCTGTTGCCAGTTGATTGTAGATGGTCTCAATTATTCAAATTTTTTTTAATGAGAATTAGGCACATTTCCATCGACTATTTTGGAGCAAATAAACTAGTTTGTTGAGGGTATCGGCTTCGCTTTTTGCATGGCTGTAATCCGCCTGCAAAGAGAGTAGAAAAAGAAGAAGTTACGAACTGGAAACAAAACAAGTTGCCGTGGGCGACGTACGACAATCAGAGTTGTTATTATTGGGCAAGTTTGAATTAAGTCAGCTTATATTTGCCATGTTCCGTGTTGTCCGGAGATGAACGCAATATAAATGTATAACCAGGAAGACACTTCCTGACATTGGAAACAGCTGATCATTCGTGTGAGTTCAATGTTCGCTACGGCAGAACTTACTCAACAATGGCGTTTCCATATCGTCTATTTGTAAAGTCTCCTTTTGCACAACTGAGTGAGTTTTATCAAATACTGAAGTTTACATACAGCGTTTCTAATGTGATGCTTCCAAATGTGCATAGGAATACATTGACAACAATAGCAACCCACAAAACAAAAAGAAGAAAATCTGCTAGAAAAATGAGTGTTGGATTATTGTGTTACTTCCTTCCATCAGCATCAGCAGGGTCATCCAAGGACCCGGAACCTTCATTCTGCAAAGTAAAGTGTTTTACCTCTTCAGACTTTTTCCTTTTTACATGCACCTTGAATCTAGGTAGGAAGGCCTCAAGTGCATACTCCTGCAAGTGGAAACTGTTAAATAACAGTGTTATTGTTCCCATACATTTTGGGTGCTTTGTGTCATCACCACTGACAGTGATAGGAACGCTTTGTGCAGTGGAAGCTGGATTCACCATGAAGGCAGAACCTTTTCACCTTTCTTATGTGTGCTCAAGAAGACATTCCATTCAGAGCGGGCGTGCGGTTTACTGATGCGGCATTACATGATTTATGAATAATAAAGTACTTCAAACTTTCATCTGAACTGTTTTAATGTTTTGTGGTGTGTACATGTTATATGAAGCTGGAGAATGAGGTCAGCCACGTTCACTGCAAAATGCATGTAAATGACCGTGTGTTTTTGTTATGCTAATAATACTGAAAATATTTCATGCACTGGCACAAAGCCAACCTAGTGTTACTGAACTGTATATTCACTTCAGTGCTCCAGATCAGTCACGGTGAAGACGCTCAACAATTTAAGGAAAGAAAATCAGTTCACAGTTTTATTAATGGTGTTTAGAGCTATGATGATTAGTGAGGGAGATCTCTAGCTGGCAAAAAAAACAAAACACCCACTGCTCATCAGGGGCCTTGGAAGCATCAGTTTGCGCCATTACCAACAGCTATTGCCTGCCTACTCATCCATTTCCCTTGTAGGATCCAAATAAACATGGCAGTGCTTGGTCTGCCAGGTGGATCTGGGGCTCGCCACCTCGTCTCCTCTGTTCCTCTTCCCGTATTAATAGCTCCTCTGGAGAGCCAGAGAGGTCTGCATGTCAGGTTTTATCTCCAGAGAAGAACAAAGGGGGAAACTAAATGAAGCCTGAACTTGAGAACAGCCACATCTCGGCTTCTCGTGGGGATGCTCGGAGCACATTAAGGGAAACATCAGTAATGTGCAAAACAAATGGAGGGATGTGAAAACCCCTGAAGACTTTCCCCCCACTATAGCTATGTTGAGCTGCCGCCATAAATCTCAGGACCCCTGTGCACGCTGTTGTATCCGGACTAGGGGAGGAGGAACAGGGACTGAGCAGAGCCAGGTTATATTCCGCTTGGAAACAGTGCAACTGTCAGAAGGAGGCTTTTCATTTTTCGGCACTGAGCTCCAAATGTGGGCTGCTTGTTGTCTCTTTGCCAAAGGCTTTTCAGACCTGATGCACTAAACAGTTAGTGGAAAAGTTAAAGCAATTATCCATCGCTGATGTCCGGAGAGTATTCCTCCTGCCTTCAATGACAGTCTGTTTGTAACTACATGATTTGGATAAAGACTAATGGAGTGTGAGTAAAGCACAGGAGCAACAGGATTACACTAATAAAGATGTATTATAGATGAGAACAAAAGGCCTTGGCAAGATATCCGACCACTGGAGCTGGTGGGTTGGTTGAGGCTCGGGGAGGTGGGCGGCGCGGACTGAGCTGTACATTTTTCCCAGTGATACTGCACATTATATTTTCTGAACCCACTGAGTGATGATGAAGTTATACAATCAGATCCTCTAACTGTTTCTCCAAATCAACAGTTATCCTTTGTGTGGCCATTGAGATGCTAATGTAGGCCCTTCTCTTTGGTCCAGACTGAACTATCTCAACAACAATTAGATTACCATTTGACTTTACTCATGTTGGCTAGCCTGGCTTTCCGTCTAGCGCCAATAAAAGCTTTTAGTTTTAGTTTTTTTGGTCAAATATTTAAACTATTTGATGGATTGCAATACTAAGTCATGGAGAATCCTAATGGTAAATTAACTTCAATCAAAGCACCTTACACTACATGTTAACATTCACCCCTTCATTCACACGTCAACGCATCCTCATACAACGGTTCGTATTCTAGTTTACGAAAAATGACTCTCTCTATACTTCCTACTATCATGGACAACATACAAAATAATGTTGTGTGATATGCTGGATGAGACAAGCCTGCACAGACAAGGTGCCAAACTGCTCCTCAGGGATTAGTGTAAATGCTCATTCACACTTCAACATGGAGGAACAGGGGATCCAACCACCAATCCTTTAATAAATGGACGAGCTGCATTACCTCCTGTAGCTCCTTGATCTCCTGGCTTTTTTAATTTTTTTTAATCCATTTAGCCATAGTCCGAACAAAATGTGTATTTATTGAATTTACTATGACAAAATACCAGCCATACTACCAACATCCTCATCAGCCTCATATGCACTTTGTGTTTAATGAATGCGAGTTGGGAAACTAAGATGGAAACATGGTAAACATTAAATGTGCTTAGCATTGTGATTGTGAGCATATTAGCATGCTGACGTTAGCATTTAGCTCACAGCCTCACAGAGCAGCTAGCGTGGTTAAAACACAAGCACTAGCAGTTGTAGTTTCAAAGCATTTAAAAAGTCCGTTCCTGAGGTGGAACATGTTGGATGCATTTCGGAACCATTTCACAAAAATCTGTTTGAACAAATAAACAGGCTGCAATAAAAGAGGCCATATTTGATAATTCCTGAAAGCTGAATGAATACCTTTTTAATACCCAAATCAGCAGCCGTTTAAATGTCAAATGCGATTTATCAACCCGGTAAAGGCAGTGGAGCAGTTTGCAGATTGGGTATGAATTACCATTCTCCTCCTTCCCCTCTAGCTGTTGCTCATACCGAATGGTCAGAGTGGCTTGCCTGGCCTCATTTGCTGGTTAATTGCATTTTATAGTTGAGCTAAAGACCTGTCATCTGTTTCTGTGGTTTCATTTATCTTACAAATAACCTAGAGAGGGTGGCTTAAAGTACCTGTGCGAGCCAAATAAGCTCTTTTGCTGAATTTCTCACATTTATTGCAGGTATCGCCTTTTCATGCCCATGATGAGATATAATTTAATTCTGGGGAATTAATCTGGGAATTAATCCAGCTGAAAATAATAGGGACAATAAAATAGGAATAAAGGTAACGTCGGTTTGGTGATTTCCAGCTGTCAATTGGACTTTGCTGGAACAAAAAATTCTTACAGCGCCACACAAGTGAATTTTGTCCCAGATTTTGAGCTGTAAATTCATTAATAATCAAACGAAAAACATGAACTACACAACATCAAACATCGCTTTTCTCCTACAGCTCACTACATCGTGTTGCATCTTCTTTTTCCCCCCTTCAAGGTAGTGTGTAATCCCACTGTGAATGGTGTCCCCATTCCTTGTAATTATGCAAATGACACATTAATGAGGTGTAATTGTGAATTCATAAAACAGCAGGGCTAAACTGTATAAAGATGCCATGTCTTAATAAGGGTAGTGGGAAGCTTCATCATTGAAGGGCTGGATACGCTAATTGTTTACCCACCACTGCTACTTTAAGTAGCACATATTCATTTCAGGGGCATGAAGTCTAGTTATGCGTGTTTATATTACTTAATGAATGGTGTGGAGTGTTTTTCATGGCAAGGAGCATTTACTCCACAAACTATACATTTTAAAAGACACAGAGCCACTGCCGGGGAGCAAGGGCTCAAGTATTTAGCCTCAGAACTCATTTCCTCTGTGCAGCATGTGAAGATCATTAGTGTATTGCATACTGCTTATTGATGTCTGTGGCCTTTGATAATTGAGGTGACTCAGCAGTTTCACAACGAGCACACTGTTTAAATGCATATGTAGTTGAAAGCGAATCTTTGTGTTTTGAATTAAATAATATAGGATTTAAAGACGTCTAAAAAAACAGTTTAAGAGCTTTAATTAGGCTGCAACCTCCGGGTCTGAAAAGTGAAACCAATGCAGAAGCGCCGTACACGTGTGTTCTCTCTAATGACCAGCAGGGGGTGACTACGGTTACAAAAGTCTGATTGCATAGAGAGAACTAATAAGAACATTACTCTACTTTTCAATTGATTTATTACCTCAGTAAACTTGTAAATATGAGTATTATAACTATTTAATCCATTCACAGTGTGTTTTCAGTTCATGAAATATAATTGTAACATTTTTGGTCAGCTAAATAAAACCCTATATATATATAAATATATTGAGATTTCTAAATATATATATATATATATTCTTTGAGTGCTTATCTCATCTTATCAGAGGGCAATATTCTTACTTCAACCTTAACATTAAAGGATGCAAACGATCAAATCTTGTATCCCCCCCTTCGCACCAAAAATGTTCCCTCTTGTCACTTCACTTTGAGCTTCACTGTGCAGAATGATGTATGTGCAGACTTTGACATAAGAAGGCTGTTCTCACATTCATCTGCTGAAGGGGCAGAGTTTCTCTGTGCTCACCCTAAATCTCAGTTTAGAGTCGTGATGAAATGAAAAATGCCCTTTTAACCCTTTTAGATCACATCCCTGGTCGTAATGTGCACCTATATATATATATATCAAAATCCAATCATCATCTATTCCTGTAAAACAAAACAGGAAGTGTGCTCACGTAAGCTAGTACCAACCAACTTCACACAATAATATCATCGATCAATCAATCCACAACTTGTCGTGACAAGGGGTGTGGCCTCCCTAGCTCTGTAGTGCACAACATTCAATACAAGGACAAAGCTTAGAGGTTGTTAACAGCATGTAGGTGTGTTTAAGGAACCAAGGGGGGCGGAGGTGGAGTGCAGACCAGGCTAGACGATGGGGAGGTTGCACGGGGTAAGCAGGAAGGAAGGTGAATGATTCTGAATCACAGGGGAAAAGAACAGTTAATGTCTGTCTCCAAAACAACCAGAGGACTAGATGTCAGGAAGCACACAGACTACAGAGGACTGCAAGCGAGGACCAACCACAGTAGCTAAGATAATAATAATAATAATAATAATAATAATAATAATAATAATACATTTATTTATATAGCACCTTTAAAAACAGGGTTTACAAAGTGCTCTACATAGAAGCAAGGTAAAAACATAACATCAATACAAGTAAACATTTCAGAAGGCAAAGGAGACAATGCCATATAGGCAATGAACACAATAGAGGAATAGAACAAAGCAGAACAGACAAACTAAAATAGGGGAACCAAAGAACTGCATAAAAGGACGACATCTTGGAGTGTACCAGTCTGGTTTTGGGGAGTGGAGTCAGCAGGAAGAGTAGAGGGTTCTGGGGGAGCTGTAACAGTTCCTAATTTCGTTGCCACCATCTCGCTCTTGGGGACTGTTGATGACGAGCTGCAGCGATGCGCTCGGCCGACCAGAGGGAGGGGATGGAAAGCGTGGAGCTATCAGGCCAGGAGCAAACAAACCCTCCGCGGGAGGCTCCGTGGATGCAACGGGGCCGACGAAGGAGTCCGAGCGCCCCGATGGCCGAGACGAACGGAGGAGGAGAGAAGCCGTTGAGCCCGAGGAGCTGTGAGGTGGAACAGTGCAGAGGTCACATAATGATCTGTCGCAAGATGTGTGAAGAACCTGGGTGGAAATCTTAGGCTGTGTATAAGAAGTGGACATTGGCGTGACGTCACCCGCTGGTTTGTGGACTGCCGTTTGGAAGCCATTTTAGAGAGACCCCGTATTCAGCTCTGGTAGCGACCTGTCAAGAACAAGGTAAAGCATACCCTACTTTATGGTCTGTTTGACTCTAAATGGACCATCATTTACTAAATGAACATCATGCTGCATTGAAGAAGACTTGAAACCATAAACTCATGTTTACAATGTTTACTGAGGGCATAAATCAAGAGAGAACAACCAGAACAATGCAAGTTTGAGCCACTTCCGCAATAGCTTCACTATTCAGAACCGGAGGTTGCCGTCTGGTTGAAATACTGGGAGGGGTGATGAGCCGATTGGTGGCAGGTTGCAGAGATCTAGGAGCGTGACACACACAAACACAGAGAGACACGCTGGGGGCATGGAAGACACAATGGGAGAGACAGGGGCATGGCCAAGATATTCATTTATTCTGGATTTTTCAATGTAGGAGAATGAATATATTTTCTTTTAAGATTGTTTATCTATATCACTGAATGTTTTTGTAAAGAATACACAATATAATTCATAATAAAGTGGAATATTTGTATATCTTAATCTGGAGTGGGTCACAAAAAACAGATTATTTATCAAGAGATTAACACTCAAAAATTGAGCTAATCACTTTCATGAAGACTGTGCGAGTGTGCTTTAATCAGGTTGGATTGACAGAGGCCTGGACATTTACAGCAGGAAGAGTTTATCTGCAAAAACATAAAAGCTCTGAAAATGAATAAAAGTTTGATATCCCCTCGGGTGCAAAATCGAAAATTATAAAAATATTCAGGAGAAGAAATGTAAACAGAAATGTCTGTTTTTACAAATGAAGCACAACTGTCATCACATTTAAAATAAATCAAATGTTGCTAAACTATGAACTGGTTGAGAAAAAGAGCTTTTCATTTCAAAGCGATCCCCATAACTGTTATTGGTTAGAACAGCGCTAGTCTTATCAAAATAATTGCTGAAATCTGCGAATGTAGCAGCTCGCAACAATGAGGTCCTCCGGAGTAAGAAACATGAGCAGTCAGACAATCAAACGGGTTTCACAAAACCGCCAGGTCAACCCGAGCCGAGTGGAAGAAAAAACAAATGGTAATTGAATCATTTTCAGTTTTACAATTGGTAGCTAATCTGGCAAAACTGTCAGCGTGCGTGAAGCTGTAAGATTGTTTTGACTTCATCGCGTTTCTTTCCCCCGTTGGACCGACTTTTAGCGACGTCGCCGCAGTCCGAGATACAAGCAGCGTGATCGTATCGGAACAGAACCGACGGAGAGGAGAAAATTAGACCCAAGTTGTTGTTGACTTTTTTCAAGAATTGACACAAAAAGAAAGAAACATTTCAGAGATGCTTATTAGTATTCTGACATGGCAATGCATTTGCTATAAAACACCAAGTGTGTCACTTCTCTTTCTTTTAGTGGAACAAGTTGCTCTGCGGGCGTCAGTGAGTTAGAGAGTGGCAGAGGGGGTGAACCTTTGCATTTGCGACACATACTGATGTCTGGAATCAACTGCACATGTCAGGGCTTTAATTAGTTTCAACACTAAATCGATGGGGGCTGATTAATAAGACAGGGGCCGGTGCTAAGGTTGAGGCCGGTTACTGAAACAAGAGAGCTTGCTTAAGGAGAAAAACTAATTGTATGAATTATTGAGCAAGCTGTCTGTTCTGAGCAATGATGTAATTGCTTTTTTTGGTGGAAAAAATAAATAAATAATTAAATGGCATGTACCCACTGGACCTACATTTGTCTTTACCGTCACTTAGTGTGGGAGAAGTGTGGCCCTGGAAGGACCGACCGATCGATCGATCTTTCTTGGTTGGTCTCTGGACTGTTGAACACTGTAATCTTGGAAGTCTGGAGTCTAACTAGGGGAGTAACTGCCATCCCGGTTATCTACTCATCTAACACCTCCCTCTCCTAAATCGTCAAATAACTGGTCGGTGGCCCTCGGCGTCTGATACATAGACACCATTACTGCATACTGTACCTTAACGTACATACTTAACTAACAAACTTAAGTTATGCAACAACCTTTCTTTTAACCCAAATCTTGATCTTTTCCTCAGCCTTACAAATACTTCTGTTTCCTAAACCCTAAGCAGGTCGGTTTTAGTTGCTTAACTCAACATAACAATGAAGTAAACCTACAAACAATTTATCCTCATATAACAGTTCATGTCATATTACATTACATTTAGCTGACGCTTTTATCCAAAGCAATTTACAATCATACACCGTCAAACAGCTACAGGGAACAAATCAGGGTTAAGTGTCTTGCTCAAGGACACATCGACTAGGGCAGGGATTGAACTGCCAACCCCCTGATTAAAAGACAGACCTGCTAACCACTGACCCACAGTCGCCCGTACTGATATCTTACAAAAAGTTCCGAAAAGTTTTTGGTGTGTTTTCCTATTTAAGCAAACAACACGGGTGGATTTCTGCTTGTTACATGCATACGGCCTTTACAAAATAAGCTTCACAGGAAACTCAGTTAGGTTTTGGCAAAAAAAAAAAGACATACGGTTTAGGTGTTGCCATAAATACAAAAAGAGATGAGACGTGTAGGCAGATACAGGAGCAATAAACCTCAGGCCCATTCAGAAGGGAAAACAACAAGTGGTTATAGTGCCACTGTAATTAAATACAGATTACTTGTCGTACATTTACCGATACAACTAATGGTCTAGATTTATGATATGAGGAAATGTAACTTAGGATGATTACTCAGCCGGAAAAAATCTATGACATATGAATCATTCATTTGAGACAGACGATGGGAAGATGACAGAAATCAGTTACTGACAACTTTGAAATACTTCCCGTGTGATGAGTTGGCATACTGCCCATTTCATATTAAACACTGGAGTTGCTGCACAACTTACTGTCGCGGCTGACTGTGAAGCCCGGACCTCCAGAACACACAGTGGAAGTGTCAGCAATGTGCGGCTGCTGTATTTACATACACACTCACAGGTGGCAGGGGAACACTGGGAGCTCTCTATACTTTACGAGATTTTGAATACAGCAGATGTAAGTAGAGGGCAGCGGGGGTCACACACAATGTGCTGTTCCTCCTCTGACGTACCGGTAGTTAACCACTTTTACACCCACTTGAATCTCTCACTTTGACATCTGCTATGCTCGGTTACGCAGCAGAGGTCCCATTTGTAACAGTTTCGTAGACGCAAAACCGGTCCTGGAAGAGGCGCACGCCGTTTCCCACGCTGAGCTATTGATCTGTAAAAACTAACTTGACGCCAGAATGTGCGCAAACTATGACCCCCCCGTTGAGCACGCCCTGGAGACGAGAGGTTATTTAGCGTAGCAGATGGTGAGGTGAATCGAAGCTGAATTGTGGAACTTGGAAATATTGGGTGTACAGTGATTCCTCTCACACATCTAACTTCACTTCATATCACACGTTGCTTGCAAACATTCAAACCAGCGGTGTCATTTGCACTAATGAGCGATATAGACACAAACCAACTCAAATCTCAAAACTCCAATCTTAAATCAAATGTGGCGTAATATTTCATCTGCAATGTGGCGTAATATTTCATCCTCGCGGTCTGCAACCAGGAGAGGGCCGGACTACCGACACTCTTGGTCTGCTGTGGAGTCGCAGCTGATGAAATTATCATCATCGGTCACAGAAATATGAATTAGCCTTAAATCATTGCAGAACAGAATAGAATCGTCATAATATCGTGCAAATATCACCAAGTACATTTTTCATGTAGTTTGTGTGTAGAATGCAGTGAAAACACATTTTTAGAATAAGTTATGGTGTATTTGATTGGGACGGATAGAGACTACAGTGAGAAACAGCTGGTAGCTCAACGGAGATACCGCGGGGACGGTCACACACTCGCAATTGGAGGGCAAGAGGCAGGGGAAGGACCCCAACGCAGACCTGGTAGGCAGTTGTGTGCGATAGATCATTAAATCAATGAAGAACTTTGATAACAGAAAGAGTAGCAGGCAGGTATAGCGGACAAGCAAACTACACTCCGCGCGAGGATGAACCCCCGTAGAAGAAAGGAAGAGAGGACGTCTGAACAGGGAAGTGGGACCAGGTGAGCAGGAGGTCTGGTGACTGCAGGGCTGACTAGAGACAAGAGAAACGAATCAGGGCGGGGCTGACGTTCAACAAAAGTGGGAAAACACACAAAATCCTCTCGATACAGCTCTGGACAAGACGCACCATGACGCCGTCTTCAGTGGCATCTCACCCAGCACATCCTCACCGCCCGCACATATGTGTGCACAACATACACTCTGCGGTATACACATGCACACGTTTCCAAGTTGATTTGGGAAATATAAAAATGTAATTGTCCACATTTCTATGTACATTTAAGATGGATCTTACGCACTGTTTGATAAATGATTTATAACACTTTTTTAATGCACCTTTTTAATGGGTTATTCAGGTTCTATAGACATGCGGGAAAAAACTCCTACTTTTGTTACATAATTTACGTATTTGAATAACATATATTTGAGGTTGGCTTACTACTTAGTATACCTTGTATTTGCATTTCATTTAAGTGTTCATTTTTGTATTAATTTAGACATATCGATCCATCAAAGTCATTCTAATATAATAATGAACCAACAATGAACAACGGTTGGCTGCTGAACCGGAGCTGTCAAACTCAGTCATTCTTAAAAAAAGAAAAAAGAAATGTTCATGTTTGTTTACTGTTTTGTTTTCTGGCTCTGAGTTTCTGACAGTAAAGCTTTTTAGATGTATTGCTCCATGTTGGCAGTAAACACGATTGTTCATGTGACAAATGTTTAATCGGTTTCATTATGAATCCTGTGCATTTTTGTGGGTGTTATTTTCATTTATTTTTTTGCACAGTGACAGCGCCGACAATGACTGCTCGGCCTTCGGAGAAACAAATGAAGGGTTACGAATGAATGACTAAAAACACAAGCTTAGGATGGATCCTGCAATCCTATCTATCCTCACAGATTGCCTCTTCATATTTATATCTATTAAAGCTATACGCATTCGCTAAATTGTTAGAGTAATGCAACGGAGGCTGCCTTCAAACCTGTCTCCCCGCGATGACTTTCGCCTATTAATTAGACAGGGTTAACAAAAGGAGAGCGACCCCCAGGCTTCACCCATCTCCGGCATATGCCGCCGCTGGAAGGATGTTCTCAATCGCCGGGCCCAGCGGCCACCTCCTGTGATTAATGTGTATGTGTCCGGGGCTTCTTTTGGCAGGGTCTTGTCTGACATGTCTCCAAAGTTCAATTGTATTCATGGTAAGCAGCACTTTAATTCAAATGAGCGCATTAGAATTGCAAATGCTACTAGACGGTTTAGGAGTTCAAGTACAACATCTTATTAGGTAGGGTTAACAAAATATCTAGGTAGGCATGAATGCAAAGGAAGAATGCAATAGTAAAAAACGGGTATACACTGGAGGATTACAGGCTACATTGTATCCAGCCTGAACATCAGGTTTTTTTTTTTTCTTTTTTCTTCCTCGATTAAGGCCAAAGACCCTTTTGGTCAAAATGAACTCTCAGTCATCAAAATGTATTTCAACAGCTGCTTGTTCAGATCAACCTGCAAGGACTCGACCACTTTGCGATGTCCCATTTCAAGTGCTCTAAACTGTGAGGGATAGAAATAGACAATTCCACCACGGATTGCCTGTTAATCACTTTGGCATTTTTTTTCTCCCAAAGTGCCAAATATTTCTTGGTGTTCAGAATTTTCATTTGCATGCTAATGAAGGTGAAGGGCAGAAGCCACTAATTACAATCCAGTAAAGGCCTGCCTAATGTTGCACTAAAGACATAGCATGGCTGAGCCCATAATTCCATTATGCAAATGAACAGTGAGGAGTGGTAAAACCCACAGTCATTGCAAACTAGATCGGCCGTTGCGGGACTTCTTCGCATTTGGTAAAGTTGTAAAACAATATACGTGTTTCTGTGAATAATGGCAAAGGACGTGCGTTCCAAAAACCCCAAAAACATTCCTTGCCTCTACAGCCAAGCTGTGTTAGCTGCTAAACAATGCATCGTGATCAAGGACCAAGTGCAGAAGTGATGCCACATTGTCCTGCTAGTGTTTCCCTCAGAACTAACCACATTGAGGCCCTAAACAGGGCAAGAGCATCATACATTTAAGTACTTGGGTCCTGTGGAGTTTACTTGTTTGCATTCAGTCTCCCTCACCAAAATAAGCAGTGTTCATCCTCAAGGTTGAGCAAACATGTAGAGTGCATATGCTTCCTCATGAAACTGGCCGCAGTGCACATGTTTTTCTTGAGCACACACACACACACACACACACACACACACACACACACACACACACACACAGGCCTCCATCAGGCCCAGGGTTTGGTCTCTCTATGAGTTGGTCTCTCTAGTTCTTACACTTTTGACAGTTTTGCTTTTGTTAATACTTAAGTAGGTTTCACCTCTTTAGAAACAGCATGTGTCACCAAATTAACCTAGACTGAAATCACAAGTATTACAGCAGAAAAGGTAGGAATACCCAGTATAAATACAAATTACCATGTCTTAAACTATAGACACATTGGTGGTACATTGGGTTTGATTTCTTCCCTGAGTGAGAGAGGTGAAGCAGGAAGAGTTTGAATCCCCTCATTTGAATGACTAACAGCAAGACTGTGCAAAGTTACATTGCTGTTTAATAAAAGGCTCTTTCTGTCCATCATACCCATACATATGTTAATTTCATGTAAATCTCCTCATTCTAACTGCTTAAGAGTGATTTGTATTTGAGGTAAGGCAAACCAAGATTGTGTCTAATCCACTCACCACCCACACTGTGTGCAAGATTTTGAGAGAAGGCAGTGTAAAGACTTTCCGCAATGATTTCTCCCCATTCAGAATGACTCCTGCCTCTAAAACACAACATTGTTACCAGCAAGTCAGGTAAGCAAGAGACAGGTTTTCCCATCCTAGAAACTGAGATAAGATCAGAGAATGCTTCTTTTATAAAGAGGCTTTAAAGGGTGCAAAGGTGGCAGCCTTGGTGGATTAATTTTAAAGCTGAGGCAATTTGCACTTGTAATTGGTAATCGAGCACTTTTCACGGGCTTGTTTGCACCACAACTTGATTTGCATAATTGTGTCATACAAATAGGCAAAAAAATTAAATAATATGCTGCAATTGAAGTGCCAGCACGTGCACACTTTTTCCTCAGCTTCAGGCACAGAAAAGGGAGCAATGCAGTTTTTTGGATAGGCTTGACACTTTGGCCATCGCCATTACATCAACCACCTTTATGTATTCATGTATTTGTGTTCGGACGCCATCTGGTCTCGTTCAGATCCGTACAGAAAGACGGATAAACAAAAAGAGAGCTACTTCCCACTCGCAGCTATGGCTCCGGCATTGAGAGGCAGTCAAGTGTCTGTCAGAGTTCTCAGCAACCTGCCAATGATCACAGCATCCCTGGAGGATATACAGCAACACAGCAGGTGACAGTCATTTAAAAATGTTGACTTGGCTCCGGATCCCGACATCAAAGATGAAGAGACGGGACTAATCTCTATTCAGGTCTTGCTCGTGGCGTTCCCTGTGCAATTACAAAGGGATCACATGGACCCAGAAACACTAACTTATTCTTTATTGCAAGTCGAAATCATAGTTTAACACACTACTAAAAAAACAATATCTGTGATTTATTGAATCTTTTTTTTTCTCAGAATATTAAAATATTATTTTTGCATTCTGAACATCCTGACAAGTATTACACATGACGGATTCTTCTTAAAGGGGTACCCTCTCTTGTTTATTAATTTTTGTGTCATGCTGCTGGCCAAACAAAAGCAAACTGAGTTAGAAAGGTGCACTCAGGAGAGTGCAGGTCTCCGCCAGTCGTGTCTGCAGTAAACCACTGCGGTCTTTTTGTGAATGAATGAATACAACCCACAACTTGCTCAGCCCTTGTGTACACACCAATGGGCTGTAGAACACACTTCATTCAAACTCAAACAAGCGGCAATGGGGTAATGTGTGCAGGCAGTGGGCTCAAAGTGGTAGTATAGGACACGTCATGCTGTCTTGCCAAACACCAATTGAAACACCAAGCTGTCTGTGCAGTGTGTGCGCTGCTAGTTCCGTTAGCTGTTGACCAATGGTGCGGCTGCACTCAGCTGTGATCCTTCTGCTGGAGATTCAAATAATACCAGTTTACTAGTATACAGTAGACAATCATGTGACGGGTGACCAGGTGAATAAGGTGCATAAAAGGTTGCTATGGCAATTGGGGGTGCTTTTAGATGCTATTAAGTGGAGACAACAGCAGAATATTAGAAAATCAAACAGGATTGTACGTCAAACATCTGGTCATTTGGGGCTATTACCCCATCTAGCCCCAGTCTAGCTCTGCTTATGTAACCAAGTCACGTGGAATCATTCCCAAGTAGAACCTGAAAGGGAATAAGGGTTATCTTCACGACTGTCAGTCATAAAAGAAAAGAAATAACAAAAAGAGCCATATAGATCCAAAAGTATATGACACAATGTAGTAGTTCACCATATATGGTTCAGCTTTGCAGTCTGTGCTGTAACATTTGACATTTAACACTGTTCAATAAAAATAAATAAAAAACATTCAAAGCTTACCGAGAGGGCAACAAGGATGGTGGAGTGTGAGCATGTGACATCATTCATCGCAACCTGCTGACGACTGAATACCCGAGAGTAAGCCGAGGGGGAGAAACTGTGACAGTACTTAACTTTCGAACCTTAGCATGGGCTAAAATAGCATAAAATGGTATAGCAATTATGTTTGGAATCACCAAGGGAGTGTGGACTTTGTCTCTACAGTCAAAAGTCTGATGACCCTGCACATCTGCTTTGAAAGACAAAGAAAAACAATACGACTTTTCTTTCCAGTCCATATGGCCAATTAGAAGAGAAATCCTTAGTGAGTTTGGACCTTAATTATTTCTCTACCTCTCGCAATGAATGGAATCATTTTACCGTAAAGGACCTCTAATCAAGGAAAAAAAAAAAATCACATTATAGCTATTAATGGCAGGAGACGCTGCCCTCCCAGGTGGAGAAAAGTTTCAAAGTACAGATGTACCGAAAGTCCACCTCGCTATAAGCAGCTGTAAAATAGAAAATCCACTTGTTGTGCAAGCGCCTGTGGGAATGTATTATGAATAAATAACCTCACTGTCAAATGCAATCCCTTTGGGGGGTTTACAAAGCAGCCTCTTGATGTGAATAAATGATTTTGGTTCCCAGGATTGAAATGTGGGGAAGAGAAAGGCCTGCAGCAGGCATCCACTTAGTTAACCCTCTCTCCAATGAGCCGGCGTCTTCCTGTCAATCCTCAAGGACTGTGTCATATCAAACTCACTAAAACACACACACACACACACAGGTATGCAGAGTCACACGTGTGTATGATGGCATGAGCCCAGTTTCCATAGAGTTACCGACTTGGCAAACAAAATATCTCAGATGGCAACAATTTTTTAAGATTTACAGAGTAAGAGTAAGATCCAAAATCATATTTATTGCTTTTTAAAAATCCCTCCTGCTCTTTACACAAGGGCAGACTCAGCCAGAGCTGTCTTCCTTTCAACCCCAGTCTTAATATATAAATAAATAAATATAGTTTCCTACAGCATCTTTGTACACTTTTTTTTCTTATTTAGACGATGAAGATTTAGTCTTTAATTAAATGTCATTTTTTTCCACTGGCAGTCTTCCTCCTCTTGTTTATTCTTTCCGGTGTCTTAATAGGACTGCCATTCAAGTTCGCTTTCATCCTTCCACCAGACCTGCTGGTGTCCTTGAATGTGAGCTGCTTGTATGAATGAGCGCTGTCATTTAGGGGATAAAGAGCAAGCGGAGAAACGTTTAACCTTGCGCTCCTCTCGTCTTCTTTGCAATCTAACCTCACGCGCTGTAGGTCTCAACTTGCTCAGTCTGAAATGTAATGCTGGGTGCATAGTAATGACCCCATCTTCAGATGCCGTTGGCCCATGCAATCCCTCTCAGTCATTCTTCATTACACAAGAGATGGAGAGGCTCATTCTATCTTGTACTGCGCTGCCTCCTTTACCAGCACTGGTAGTCAGATGGTCTGATCTCTCTCTCTCTCTGGGGCTTTCATCATAAAAAGGTGTTTGAGTTTGGAGCGCACATCAAGGCCCTTTATTTTATTTCTGTAGTAATCAGCTGTTCTAAGAGAGAGGGGAGAAACTCAAACATTGTTATTCTGCAGAGGTGTGTGTTTGCATGGGGTCAAAGCATGGCAACATGTTTATTTAAAGGATGTGGCCGATGTTGTTCTATGTTTTTCTTACTGTCAACAAAAAAAACAAAAACAACAAATACCTCTCAAATACTTTCTGACTTCCCTGCCTTGTCTGTGGCTCTCAGCCTAAAGCCGGTGTGTTCCTACTGAAGAGGTGAGGCTTTTGAATAGGTCACAAATGTATTGTTTCATATCTAAAAAGGTAGTCAATTATAAAAAGATTTCAGGAACTATTTCCAGCTGCGGATTATTGCACATTTGGTGTTTCTAGTGAGTGTTTACAGCAGCAGGATGCACAAGTGGCCATGTTCATGTTAATGAGGAATCACATCGCCCAGTGGAACAATATGGCTCATGTTTTAGTTTTAAAAAGGAAAACATTTAAGCTTTGGCTACACAGATGTTGGCTTTGTAATTTTCTGCAAACCACGGACACATTGAATGTGGAGGTTTTTGCATAACAGAGCAATTTATATAGTACAAGAGCCATTCAAGTAGTTGGAGCGTACATTACTACAAGTTACGTGGTATAATAATATGTCTAAAGAGGGAGAAAGTTCATAAAGGTTGGGTGGGTTAAATACACAATGGACTATATTCTAAAACATTGTGTAAAATGCACCAACTTTATACGGAGAAATTGTTATGGGCACTCCATGACCGTCCATGCTAATATGAAAAACTGACTTATTTTAATACCGTTTTCAAACAGCAGACCATTTCACTTCCATTTCTTTGAATCTGACAACTCTCTATACAGACCATAGCTGTTATACAACTTCAAATAGAAAAGATTTATCACATGAGAGGATTCCATGTGAAAAGCAGAGGTGGGCGTTTCTCTTTGATTTGAGACAGCTGTCTTAATGCGTTGTACGAGATTGTTTTAGTCTGTTTTTCAGACCAAAATTGTCACCTGAGGTGGAATTAGATGAATTCAAGTGTAATCGGTGATTCAATTTCCGACGTAATCTCCTCACAAACGTTTGAGAAAAATGTGGAAATAAAATGCTGGTGACAACTCCTCATACATTTATGCAATAGATCAAATATTAGGGTATTACAACAAGTTGACACGTGTGCCGCAACATCCCTGAAGTCACAACACAATATTCATCTCTCACAGCTATAAATGGATCTGTAAAGCGTCTGTTATTGTTCGATAAGTCCCACCATGAAGAGATTTAGGTATGTGCTGTCTGACACTGACGTTGGATTAGAGTTCAACTGGCTCTGGAATGACTAAATTGCACAACACTTTCTAGCCTGCAACGGTTTGAAAAAAAAACTCAGCTCTTGAGCTGTTCCCTCAAAATTAACCGCACCCTTATTTTTTTTACCATGCTCCTCCATCCGTATGTATTTTCAAAGCGTGACAGGCTGGATTGCAGTTGTTTCAGCTCTCTCAGTCAGACGAACGCCACTTGGAACGGCTTTCTATTCCGGCGCTGGCAGTCAGTGCCGCCTGGCATGACAAATAACCCTTAAGCGCTTTCCACCTACTACCTCGATCCAAGAATATGTACACTTCTGCAGTCCCTTGCTTGCATTTGATAAGACAGTAAGTGGTGAATATGCCTCCCGACGACTCAGTCCATCAACCCTCCGCTGCTGGTTTTGGGATCGGATACAAAGAGGCCGGTAGGAGTTCAGTGGCAGATGGTTTTAAACAAGAGCTGGGTGGTAAGCTTTGACTGACAGTCCCTCAGTGTGCCCCCCCGCCCCCCACCACCATCTTGGTCTCAGTGATGGCTTAATGGTGTCAACAGGAGAGATAGGGTCCTGACTCCTTTATCTGGACGAAATCTCAGACCCATCACCTTCTCTGTTTGCAGTAATTGCGGGGAGCAGTGTGGACTCTGCAGGGGGAAAAAGGCAAAGTAAAAGCCAAATCAAAAGGCTCAGCTTCAATCCACTTGACCGAGTGGGTCAACGGAAATAAATGACTTTCCTTTGACCGGCTGTACATCCATCTCTTCAGTGTCACCACTGTCAAGGACACTGGGGCCTATCTCTGCTGCTCTCCTGCTCTGAGGAAATGAAAACAGACCGGTGGTTAACAGAAAATAAAAGCCTTTCTGTCCGTCTGCTGGCCCTCCTTATCAATGAAAGGCTATCCATCTGGGGCCAGCGTCACCCTAAATCCATGGCACCCCCAGTCGTCGATTATCATAGCCGGGAATAATGCATGAATAAAAATAAGCCATAGAGTGTGAACCATGATGGAAGAAAAACATTGTTTATTATTTACAGTTACATTCTCAGTCTACACATCTGGCAATTTTAAGTTTTGTGTGTGTGTGTGTATGTACAGTGTGGATCCACTCCACTCCCCACCTGAAAACCAGAGGGAAGGAGGTGGTATTGGCACGGGCAGACGTGGCAAGTGGCGAAGCAGATGGCTCCCTGCTCACCATCATTTCCTCTCCCACAATGCTTCGAGAGCATTGCGTACACTCTTTCTCCCCATGGGAGGACGTAGCTACAGGGTAGTCGTTTTTAAGGAGCGAATGAGCCCGAGCGGTGCACAGGAGCCCTAATTGTTTATCAGATAGCTAGTTCCAGTCTAGGTATTCCAGCCCCCTCCACACTCCTCCCCGATTGTGTTCTTTTTTCTTGTGGAGCATCAAAGAACACCGGCAGTAAAAAAAAAAAACACTGTTGTGAAGAGTTGATGCTGCTGATGATACCGTTTCCTTCCTGTTTTAGCCACCTGCCTCGTTATCCACGTTACAGCCGGTGCCAATGACCTGGGCGACAAATCCGACTGGAGCTTTTTCATGATGTCCCCCCTTCTTCCTGGCTCCCACACATTCTCTATCCTTTTCATTGGCTGCCCGGGCGCCAGATGGAGCCCCTCGTCTCCGCTCCACCCCGGGGCTCTTGCTCTCCTTTTGTTGGTCGGTAACGCAAGACCTGTTCACACACACGGGGGCTCTCCACCGTCTTGGAGCCACTTGGTCGTTTACGTTGAAGTGCCCTATGGTAACGTTAGCATAGCTGCTTCATTTATTTAAAGACACATTCAGTGTCATCCCACTCTGTCTGCATAGACTGAAAATACTCCTGTTCTTGTTTGTGCTCATCACAGCTTCTATCCAAGGTCACCTGAGGCTTGATGACAGAGACAACAAAACAACGCTTATTGTTCATTTACACAGACGGAACCGTTTTTCTTTGTGCTCCTGCAAATATCTCTGGTCCACAGCAACAGCACAAATAGCAGATGGCGGTCATCTGGTTTGAATACTAACACTCATCTGCTGCCCTATTTCTGCTGAATCCACTGATGCTGGATCAGGGAATGTACACGTTTCCTCAATGCATACATGCGCAAGGGGGGCCGGGGGCCGTTGCATTAAATATTCAGAGGGCCGACAAAAAGTGAACGGGAATTCATATTTGTTTTCATCTTCACAAAAGCCCTAACATGATGATGAGAGCAAATGATAGTGCGGAAGGTATGCTGCAGAGACATGAAACGAGGATGTGCAGCGGAACGTTTGCAGGCGCTCATCTGGCAGCCTGGCACTATATCATCCGTGGAGGGCAGAGAGGAGCGCATGATGGGCGTGCACATTTTTCTCCTCATATATATATATATCCATCTTTTGGCCATTACCACATCAGTGATAACCAAAACACGACCGATTCAATCTCATTTTAAATACTTGGAATTATGATAACAATCCAAAAAGGCGCCGCCTGAGGGAGATAGACCTCGAGAAGATTTCTTAATGGTCGTACTTAAGGCTGCCATCATTCAGTGTAATAGGTAAAAGCCAAAGTACTGCACAGGACAACAACCTGCCATCCATCACTATTTTACCAACACTTGTATGATTACACAAGCTGTCATTGAGTCGCATAAATCAAGACCTAAACCCTTGAGGTTATAGAATAAATCAGCAAACATTAGCGAGGCCTCTCCATTTTTCAGATAATGAAGACAGGTTTATAATCATCTCGCATTCCACCCAATATAAAAGCCACCAGTAAACAAACCATCGTTTTTCATGCACTCACTAGCTTGCCTCGTGATGCGCCCGAACTGTAAATAATCACACCGATATATTTCACCACAGACAGGTCAGAAGGCATTACCCCTGCCTTTCTACCGCTGCAGGTGTGTGTGTGTCCGTGTGTGTTTGTGTGTGTGTGTGGGAGGGCGTGCGTGCATGAGCATGCCCACGTGTGTGTCTGTATGCGGGACTATAACAGCGTCCACTGGCACGGCACCGCGGCGATGTAATTGGCTTTCAGAGAGAGGCAAACAGGACTGGAGCCACGTGGAGGGCGGCTGAAGATTGACCTTCAGAGAAGCGGAGGAAAGGGAGCGGACGGGTGGCTGCCTCGGGCGCCCCGCTGCTTCTAGCTGTCATCTTATCGCGGCTTTGACACCGCAGATGTTATTTTTGTTGTTTTTGTTGCTGTCGGGAGGCAAGGATACGATAATCAGATCCACATCTCCAGATATCCCCATTACTCATACAGAGAGGACACACCTTCCTGTGGGATTCCCCCCCCCTCCCCCCGTGTGATCGGGGTCATCCGTGTTTCTCCCTCTGATAAGACTGGCCGCTGTCTCTGGTCTGCGGCGGGGCGCTGGAAGTGTGATTACACATCTGCGGAGGTGAAAGCTAGACTACCCGCTGAGAGCTTCTAAAAGGTGTCAAAGGCGTTGTTTGAGGTTTTCAGCCAGGGATTCTTTTTCCTTCCCTCGACCAAGGGGAGAGACCTCACTCGCCGCGGCTGATGACGCGCTATTCGCTGAGCTAATTGCTCGACGCGCATCATGAAGTGCGCGTCTGCGTGCTACCGTTTGCGCTTTATGTGCTTCTGTATCTTAAATCTAAACTCTTGGCTCGCCACACACACACACACACACACACACACACCCACACACACACACACACACACACACACACACACACACACACACACACACACACACACACACACAGTCTCCTCTCCAGCGCCATCTGCTTGTATATACAGTATTAATGGGAGCCAATAATGGGCCCGTGCTTGGTTTACAGTGGCAGTTTATGATGGATGTTAGAGAGTTTAATTGGGAATAACGAGCCTATTATTGCGACATCATTCCCTTAACATGTGGATGAAACGAGCACACGGCACAGGCATGCAACTCAATACAGTGGGAGTTTCTGTATATTGAGGACCATAAAGGGTGGTATGCACTGTTATTGAGAACATTTTGCATGATTATAAAGCTGCTTCCCCCCGTCCCTGTTACCCGTCCTGGGCAGTGCACTGTTTTCATGAACACAAAGAGCGGCGAAGTGAAGTGCGCTTGATTAGCTCGAGCGGAAACGGCCGGCCTTGTGATCTGATGACTTTCTTCCACTCGATCTTAATTAGCTAGTGGAGATGGTTCCGCAGGTTTGATGAGGTCAAAGCCATTCATTTTCCGGCTCAGCGGGGACCTTCCTCGCGTCTCCCTTCTGTATTGACACTCGGGGATAATCATATCGGTGACCTCTCTCTCGCTCGGCTACGTCTCCGCCTCTCTCAACGCAGCGGCCGCTCTCGCTCTTCTATCGAGAGAAAAGGGGAGAGCGAGGGGGCGTCGGCCAAGACCGCCGCTGACGGATAAAGGTGTCGTCTACAACGGCCAACTACCATGCATCTGCTTTTGTTCCTGGCACATCAGCCGCCATGCTGACATACTGATTTCCAGGATGATGAATACCAGCCAGAGTTTTCAGGAGCACATGATGTTACAGCACCAAGAAAAGATGATGTTCGATGTCACTCAAATTGTAGCTGACAGGCGACCGGGAGAAGTCTTAGCTCAGAAAAGAAAATGGAGACAATTGTTTGTTTAAGGAGAGTAGCAGCCCGCTTCAGACATCTCTTTGTTATTATGTTTGGGCATTTTAAGCCTTTCCTCGAGAGCGATAACGGAGGGATGACAGGAAATGGGGGAGGAGAGATACAACAAATGTGGTGGATGGATCGCAAGCGGGGTTTTCGTGGCTCGTGGTCAGCGTCTTAATCCCTAGAGGAGAGAACCTCATTCCGAGGTTTTAACGGGAAATTACAGCATTTTTCAGCTTGGGTATTATTGTGCTATTTTTTACCATTAATGTCTAAGTCACCCCCTCTGATGGAGAGATTTGCAAGGACGACACCGTTTCATGGGGCACGTAGTGCAAGGCTAACTTCAGTTTATTATCTTATTGTAAGTCAAACTCAAAAAACAGCCGAGAGTCTCCTGAAAAGGCTACCGGCTTTCACAGCGAACGGTACAGCAACACTGATGGTTCATTTTCCAGTTGAATTATTTACAGTACCTGTGCGTGCACACCGGTTTGTTAGCTTGAGGTTATCGCTCGTAACCTGTGTGCATTCTAGACAAGCAGTAGCAAACATGGGAAGGTAGCTTCTGTCTGCAAGTTTCGGCATTGCAAAATAAAGTGATTAATACAAACCATACAGTTTTCCTTGTATGAGAAAAGGAGAATTAATTTATGAATAACTAGCTCTTCCACTGCGAGGCTACGGGGATTTCCAGGGCTCTACTTTCTGTTCCTTGGGAAACAAGTATGGTTATTATTTTATTTGTAGTCGTTCTGTCCATCATTCCTATCAGCATGTAGCCCTCCAAAGTAGTTGCTGGGCTCTTGGAACACAGCTACATTGCTAAAAAACGAGGTCTAACAGCACAACAACCATTAGCACACCCACGCTGAGTATTCTGAGATTAAGAACTAAAGTGTCGCTGATAATTCATCATTGCAGGGAAACACGATTACAAGTACAGCAGGTCAGTGTTAAAACTATATCTTTTTATTTCATATTGCCCTCCAGAGAATTAAAACTTACCTGGGTTGTTTTCAATCTTTAAAAGCATCGGACTGCTAATGTTTGTTGCCCTTTTGGACTTTATTAATCTCAGTACAACAGAAAAAAATTAATTCACACTGTAATACACCATAGCTTACCTTTAGAGAAGGTGTATGTTTATCTGCTCTTTATGAGTCTTGTTTGTCAAATCAAGTGACCAACATTGAGACTCAGGTTGACAGACTTTTCTTATCGTATCCATAAGAGATTTTACGTCATCGCTACAGCCATCCTCTTGCTTCACAGCTCACATTACGATATAATGTGGACACGACACTTGGGTACTGGAGAATCACGTCGGAGCATATGGGCTTGGTGGTGAACTTCCAAATGTCAATGATCCCAAATCAGAGTGATTAATTATGACATTCAGATACACAGGCCCCCAGCTACTGAAAAAAAAGGATCTGGAATGTGAGCTTTGACAATAATTACCCATTCGATCAGTCTCTTTCTTTTACATGACAGTCAAGGCAAACTGCTTTTCTTCTTCTACTTCTTCTTCTTCTTCTTCTTCTTCTTCTTCTTCTTCTTCTTCTTCTTCTTCTTCGAGAGTAGTTTGCAGGGAATGGGGTTTCCTTAAGCGCACAGACTCTCACACACGCTTGCTGTAGAAACACCATTAACGCCTCACAGCCACTGCAGTCCTGTATCTCTATCTAGCATTACCTAAAGACTTCCAGACACTCCTGGGCAGGCGTCTTCCCCAGAGGCTAGTCAGTGCAGAGGGACGACTTGATGGAGAGGGGCTGGGCGCTGGTGAGACAGACCGCACGGCCAGGGGGGATTTGGACTGTGACATATTACCTTTAGAGAGCAGCAGCAGGGCCACTCACATGAAACCCATTAGCAGAGGCGTCTGCGGACAAAACCGCACACAGCTCGGCCGTATACTAAAGCCACCACCGCGCCGTGACTGGCAGCGTGGACGGAAACGTATACTTGCATATGCACGATAACCGCAAGGTGCTTACGCATAGTGATATGCTAATGTGCACAATCTTATTTGACCCAGTGCTGCATTAAAGGAATAGTGCAATGTTTGGGGAACTATGCCAGTTTGTTTCCTCGCGGGAAAGTCAGATGAGGAGATTTTTTCCCACTCTCATGTCTGTACTCTAAATAATAATAATAATAATAATAATAATCCATTTAATTTATATGGTGCTTTTCTAGATACTCAAAGACACTTTACATTATACACCGTAGACACAGCTACGGGGAGCAATGCAGGGTTAAGTGTCTTGCTCAAGGACACATCGACTAGGGCGGGGATTGAACTGCCAACCCCTTGATTGAAAGACGGGCATGCTAACCACAGACCCATAGTCGCCCCCATAAATATATACATGTCACTCCTTTCAATTGACGTGACAAAGGGAGAGGGGGGACTTTTATCCAGCTGATTCTTCCTGGATAGTTACCGATGACGTCATCGTGCATACATTGCCAAAGCTTTTGTTTACTACTTTGAATCCACGGAGATTGCCTGCTAGCAGTATGTTAGCTTAGCACAGACCATCGCTGTCCAAAGTCCTCTAAAGCAGTGGGCCATAACCACTGGGTCCTTTTGTACCGGGCCGTACAGAAAGAATGAATGAAAACAATATTGTATTCATTATCGCGGTCCGACTGATGTTTTATTTTTAAAAAAATGACCGGATAGATCCGTCTGTGCATCTAAAAGACAATATCAGGAGTCCTACTTAAAATACGGGTTACCGCGACAGGTGATTCTTACGCACCTACTCTGCATAATATGTGGCGATAATTCAGCGTAATGGTGAATTGTATTTTTGATGTACTTTATAGTGCCGGTCCGTGAACATATTGTCTCACGCGTGCAAAAAAAAGGTTGTGGACCACTGCCATTTTACAGATATTTACAGAGTCACTGCCACAGTCATACATAAATATACACACACACACACACGCACACACACACGCACACACACACACACACACACACACACACACACACACACACAAGCAGTCTGCCAGTGGTTAGTTGAGAGGAACACATTGAGTTTGTAATCATAATCTGCCAAGCCAACAGCAGCGTCGCTCCATTAATAACACACAGCCCTCCTCACATATGCTGATTCTACCAGCTTCTGACTGTGATAAGACCAAAGTCCAATGCGTGAGCTATACATATGTACATACATACCCAGAACATCAAAGCAGATTAGCATGTGTTCATCTTGGACCGGGGAGTTCTGAATTACTGTAGGTGAACTTCAAAATCACTGCATAGATATGGTAATCCAGAATCTAAATAGGGCTGCTAAAGTGTGTGAATGAAAGTGTGATTGAAGTAATTATTACAGAGCACAATGCTGTTGTGCTTCTGTACTTAGCGATACAGAATGGGGGAGAAAAGGCATGTTTGGCTGCCCTCATGTGGATTCGACAACAGCAATGGATACGCGACGGGAGGGATTACCATAAATTTGTTTTTGTGCGGACGCATTAGGAATCGAAGAATGTAAAGAAGAGAAGAGATTATTACAATCTCTGGTTGTCAGGGGACTTCTCGCGTCACTGTGTGTTTCTGTTTTTCTTCTCCTCGAGAGATGTGAAGAAGGAATGGAAGTGTCAGGTAGGGCGGGGCGGGGCGTTGGGGGGGGGGGGGGGGTTCTCTGCTGAAGGTGGCAGTCTCTCGTCGGAGCAGTGGATAATATGAGATGGCAAAAAGATGTGCCAAATGGAGTGGAGGCTCATTTTCACCATCAGGTTCAGATCCGGTTCAGTAAATGTTATTCTTAAAGAGAGATTCTATTCTTAAACACTTCAAAGCATTTTTTTTCTTGTGCAATATTTGTTGTGTTAGTGTTTTTTGGTTGTATTTCAATAACTTCTTTATACATTTATTTATTTCCTTTTTACAGTGCTGCAGCTCTGTGAAACTGTGATGCTTATTGCACAGACAACAGATCCATCAAAGTATTGGACAACTTAAAGTGTTCACCTGACAACTTAAAGTGTTCACCTGATGATGGCGCAAGATGAAAGGTCACGGGGACAACCAATCCCGTCCAAAGTGATAAGGATTTATCTTTCATATTTCATCGCAATCCAGAGACATCACTAAACAACTAATATGTCAACCGCATTGTGGTGGCACTATGGAAAAAGTCAGGGGTCCTCAAAGTCAGTTCACGAGAGGGAATTTATTTATTACACATGTATGTTGAATTAAATAATGAAGAGCCTTTGGCAATTAAACTCCATGGAGACAAAGTATATTAAAGGGGGTATATTCAGGATATTCAGTATATTCAGTTCCCCCTGAAGTCTAGACAGTGGTGGTGGTGATGAAGATCAAATGTTGGGGTGAGGAGCAGTATTGGGAACTGGATATGATGGAGACTGGAGGAGACTGGAGTGGAGTTGCATCGGTTCGTACTGAAATGACAACCGACAGCAGCAGAGAGGCGGACAGTTGTCAAATTTGACAGCAACTATGTGATTGGCTTAGGGAAGCCGTGGCAGAATCTGGTTGGGTAAATTAAAAGTGAACGCCCAGAATCAACTGAGAGCAGATGAAAGAGAGAGAGAGAGAGAAGGAGAGATTTGTGCATGAATGAGATTGTAAAGAGGAGTATTCTTACTGAACTTCCGCTAAGCTTCATTAGGCTCCGTCCTCCGAGGACATTGAATGATCGCAGAATTCCTTCAATGGTTGATTCATTTTGGAGTGAGTTGTTTTATAGCTCAAAATCAGCAGGGCCATGGAGGCAGGAGACATCGCGAAAGAGGCCAGACCAATGAGGTCGGCCTTTGAGGCAGGAGGCACAGAGAAGGAGGCAGGGCCATTGGGAAGGAGGCCGGGTGTCAGGACTCAGCCAGCCGGACTCCCTCCTCAGCCCGTTCACACAGTGACACCCGGTACCTCAGAGCGCGCTGCCAGGGAGCTACGGGCTTGGAGGCGGGGACAAGCCAGGGGCGCTCCAACTCACACCTGAAGCCACTCAGCTCGTCCCACGGCTGCAGCTCGTCAGCTCGTTGTATTCGGGGGGATAAAGATCAGGACTGTCTGTGTTGACGTTGCGAGTTTGTGCCATGATGTCCGTGGACTTTCCTCCTTGTGTCGTCACTGAACTTTCCCTCGTGCCTTTGCTGACTTTTTTGTGTGGAGTATTTTCTTGGATTTTTTGGGGTTTGATGTTCGATCACCCGTGGACTAAGGGGACACTTTGAGTTTTTTGTGTTTCTTTTCTAAGTGACTTGTTGTGCTCAATAAACTACGCCGTGTGTTCGGCTAGAACTAAACCTTGCTGTTGTCGTGCGCTTGGGGTCAGAGACAAACCATAACAGTACGAACTCGCCATGACGACCCCAGCCGACACAGAGAGTGGATTGTCCAGCTCTGTTCAGGTTGCCCTTAGTAGGCAGCTGCATCTGACCAACACCCACTCTCACCAGCTGGAGGCGGCCTCCATTGCCGTTCAGAACCTCCAAGCCCAGGTCCAGCCGCTCCACGCTTCTGTGGAGATCCTGACTCGTCAGCAGGCGGCATCGGCAGACCAACAAGCCGAGATCCTGCTACAGCTGCGGGCGTTGACGATGGCCCTCACCACCCAGCCGCTGAACCAGCCTGTGAACCCGCCCCCTGTGTATCCCTCTCCGGTTAACCCTGCGGTTTCCAACCCAGTACCACGGGAGCCTAGCCTCTCCAGCCCCCGACCGTTCAAGGGTGATTTTGAGACTTGTGCCACCTTCATCATGCAGTGTGAGTTGGTTTTCGCTCACCAGCCTAGCAGGTTCACCTCTGACACCACTCGAGTCGCGTATGTGATTAACCTGCTCGCCGGCCGGGCAGCCCAGTGGGCTACCGCTTCCTGGGCCATGGGTGCCAGCTTCTGTCTCTCCTATAGGGAGTTTGTGGCAGAGCTACGTAAGGTGTTCCATCATCCAGCCAGTGGTCAGGACCCCGGTGCCCGGTTGAGCAGTATCCAACAGGGTGGTGGCAGAGTGGCGGACTACTCGGTGGAGTTCAGGTTGGCCGCTGCGGAGAGTGGGTGGAACGATCCTGCGCTTCGGGTCACCTTCCGGAGGGGGCTCAGCGAGGCGGTGAGAGACCAGCTAGCCACATGGGAGGAGTCCTCTTCCCTTGATGACCTCATCAACCTCGCCATCCGCATCGATGGACGCCTCTGTGAGAGGAGGCGGGAGCGAGTCCTCCGGGGATCCCTTCCCACCCCCCACAGACCCAGCACACAGGAGAGGACCCTCGCCGTAGCTCAACCTACTCCCCCTACTCCTGTCCTGCCCTCATCACAGACGACGACTGGCGAGGAACCCATGCAGCTGGGACGCATGCGCCTTAGCCCAACCGAACGGGAGGCCCGATTCAGGGCAGGCCTGTGTCTCTACTGTGGCCAGAAGGGACATCGCATCAGCGGCTGCCCCACCCGGCCAAAAGATTAGGCTCACCAGGACCTCGGGAGATCCTAGTGAGTCACCTTTCCTGTTCCCGTAGTCCTGCACCACCGAGCCGGCGGATTAGCGTCACCCTGGCCTGGGCGGATCAGCGGATTACAGTTGGGGCCCTCCTCGATTCTGGGGCGGATGAGTGTTTCTTGGACTCGGAGTTCGCTGCCCAGGCTAACATCCCGCTAGAAGCACTGGAGGAGCCCGTAGAGGCCTTTGCACTGGACAACCGCCATCTGGCCCGCATCACCCAGAGCACCCGTCCCATCTCCCTCACTGTGGCGGGAAACCATGTGGAGAACCGCAAGTTCTACCTGATCCAGTCCCCACTGGCCCCTGTGATCCTAGGGCACCCCTGGTTTGTACAGCATGAGCCACACATTGCCTGGTCCTCTGGGATGATACTGGAATGGAGTTCCTCCTGCCACGCCCAGTGTCTACAGGCAGCCCCCAGCCCGTTACCCCGACCAATCCCCAGTGTCCCTCCCCCGGACGTTTCCTCTATTCCTCCGGAGTACCACGATCTGGGAGAGGTTTTCAGCAAGACCCGGGCTCAGTCGCTCCCTCCACATAGGCCGTACGACTGTGCAATTGACCTCCGCCCTGGGGCTTCCCTTCCCAGCAGTCGGCTGTACAGCCTGTCTATTCCGGAGAAGGCTTCGATGGACGAGTACATATCGGAGTCAGTGGCAGCAGGGCTCATTCGGCCGTCGTCCTCCCCGGTGGCAGCGGGCTTCTTCTTCGTGAAGAAGAAGGATGGGGGCCTCCGACCCTGTATTGACTATCGCCAACTGAACGACATAACGGTCAAGAACAAGTACCCCCTCCCCCTCATGAGTTCCACCCTTGAGCCCCTCACCCAGGCTACCATCTTCACCAAGCTGGATCTCCGGAGTGCCTACCACCTGGTTCGAATCAGGAAGGGGGACGAGTGGAAGACCGCCTTCAAGACACCCCGAGGTCACTACGAGTACCGGGTAATGCCGTTCGGCCTTACCAACGCCCCGGCGGTATTCCAGGCGCTCATGAACGACGTGCTCCGCGACATGCTGGACGAGTTTGTGGTCGTTTACCTCGACGACATCCTGGTCTTCTCCAGGACCCTCGAGGATCATGTCCAGCACGTCCGCCGGGTGCTCAAGCGTCTCCTCCTTAACCGGCTCTTCGTCAAGGCTGAGAAGTGCCGATTCCACTCAACCTCTGTCGACTACTTGGGCTTCGTTGTGGAGAAGGGTCAGACTCGGGCCGACCCCCGCAAGATCCAGGCTGTGGTGGACTGGCCGAACCCCACGTCGCGAAAGGAGTTGCAGAGCTTCCTCGGGTTTGCCAACTTCTACCGGAGGTTCATCCGGAACTACAGTGTCGTGGCGGAACCTCTCACCAGGCTGACCTCTCCCTCCCAGCCGTTCATCTGGTCCCCAGCTACCGATGCCGCGTTTCTGGCTCTCAAGAGGAGGTTCACCAGCGCCCCAGTTCTACTCCATCCCGACCCTAAGAGGCAGTTCATTGTGGAGGTGGATGCCTCGGACACCGGCTTGGGGGCGGTTCTTTCCCAACGAGCCGTGGCGGATCAGAATGTTCATCCCTGTGCGTTCTTCTCTCGCCGGTTCCTTCCTGCTGAGGAGAACTACGACATTGGGAACCGGGAGTTGCTGGCAGTGGTAGCTGCTCTGGGGGAGTGGCGCCATTGGCTGGAGGGGGCTGAGCAGCCGTTCACCATCTGGACGGATCATAAGAACTTGACTTTCATCCGGGCGACCAAGCGTCTCAATGGTCGACAGGCTCGGTGGGCCGGCTTCCTCAGTCGGTTCGATTTTTCTCTGACCTATCGTCCCGGTTCCCGCAACATTAAGGCGGATGCCCTGTCCCGACTACACCAAGGGAGGAGCCTGACTGCTGAGGAGTCAGTTCCCATCATCCCCAAGGGCAAGGTGGTTGGCATGGTGGCCTGGGGCATCGAGACAGTCGTGAGACAGGCGTTGCGCTCCCATCCTGCTCCGAGTGGCGTGCCCCCACGCCGTCTGTTCGTTCCGGAGTCGGTCAGGTCCCGAGTGCTTCAGTGGGGACATGCTAGCCAGTTTGCCTGCCATCCTGGCGTCCACCGCACCTTCACCTTTCTGGCTCGCCGTTTCTGGTGGCCTACTATGAGGAACGAGGTAAAGGACTTTGTACTGGCCTGCCCCGTTTGTGCCCGCAGCAAGGCCTCTCACCGGGCTCCCGCAGGGCTACTGCAGCCCCTTCCAGTTCCTAGCCGTCCCTGGTCCCACGTGGCATTGGACTTTGTGTCTGGACTTCCGCCCTCCCAGGGGAAGACGGTGATACTAACGGTAGTGGACCGTTTCAGTAAAGGGGTGCACCTGGTGGCCCTCCCTAAACTCCCTTCGGCGTTGGAGACGGCGGACCTCCTGACGAGCCACGTGTTCCGGCTTCATGGTCTCCCCCAGGACGTCGTCTCGGACAGAGGACCCCAGTTCATCTCCCAGGTATGGCGAGCATTTTACAAGGGGTTGGGCGCCTCTGTCAGTCTTTCCTCTGGTTATCACCCACAGACAAACGGACAGACTGAGAGGATGAACCAGAGCGTGGAGTCTGCGCTCCGTTGTGTGGCGGCCAGGAGACCATCCTCCTGGAGTCGGTTCCTCCCCTGGGTCGAGTACGCCATCAACTCCCTGGTCAGCTCCGCCACCGGCCTCTCCCCCTTCGAGGCGTCTCTGGGTTACCAGCCGCCGCTCTTTCCTGCTCAGCAGTCGGAAGTGGCAGTTCCCTCCGTGCAGACCCATCTGAACAGGTGTCGTCGTATCTGGGAGGTCACCAGAGCCGCCTTACTCCGAGCGGCTGAACGTGGCAGCCGAGGAGCCAACCGTCGCCGGAACCCAGCGCCCGCATACCAACTGGGGCAGAAGGTTTGGCTGTCCTCCAAGGATCTTCCCCTGCAGTCAACCGCTAAGAAGCTGGATCCCCGGTTCGTTGGACCCTTTGAGATCACAAGGGTGCTCAGTCCTGCAGCGGTGAGGCTGAGACTTCCAACCTCCATGAGGATCCATCCAGTGTTCCATGTGTCGCGAATTAAACCTGTCTCCCACAGTCCCCTGATGCCTCCTGCCCCAGTTCCACCTCCCCCTAAGATCGTAGATGGGCACCCTCAGTGGAAGGTTCGCCGACTGATGGATGTTCGCCGACGAGGACGTGGGTACCAGTTTCTGGTGGACTGGGTGGGCTATGGTCCGGAGGAACGAAGCTGGGTGTCCCGCCAGCTCATCATGGACCCAGGACTGTTGACTGACTTTTATCAGGCCCATCCCGAGAAGCCTGGCAAGTCGCCAGGTGGCTCCCGTAGAGGGGGGGGTATTGTCAGGACTCAGCCAGCCGGACTCCCTCCTCAGCCCGTTCACACAGTGACACCCGGTACCTCAGAGCGCGCTGCCAGGGAGCTACGGGCTTGGAGGCGGGGACAAGCCAGGGGCGCTCCAACTCACACCTGAAGCCACTCAGCTCGTCCCACGGCTGCAGCTCGTCAGCTCGTTGTATTCGGGGGGATAAAGATCAGGACTGTCTGTGTTGACGTTGCGAGTTTGTGCCATGATGTCCGTGGACTTTCCTCCTTGTGTCGTCACTGAACTTTCCCTCGTGCCTTTGCTGACTTTTTTGTGTGGAGTATTTTCTTGGATTTTTTGGGGTTTGATGTTCGATCACCCGTGGACTAAGGGGACACTTTGAGTTTTTTGTGTTTCTTTTCTAAGTGACTTGTTGTGCTCAATAAACTACGCCGTGTGTTCGGCTAGAACTAAACCTTGCTGTTGTCGTGCGCTTGGGGTCAGAGACAAACCATAACAGTACGAACTCGCCATGACGACCCCAGCCGACACAGAGAGTGGATTGTCCAGCTCTGTTCAGGTTGCCCTTAGTAGGCAGCTGCATCTGACCAACACCCACTCTCACCAGCTGGAGGCGGCCTCCATTGCCGTTCAGAACCTCCAAGCCCAGGTCCAGCCGCTCCACGCTTCTGTGGAGATCCTGACTCGTCAGCAGGCGGCATCGGCAGACCAACAAGCCGAGATCCTGCTACAGCTGCGGGCGTTGACGATGGCCCTCACCACCCAGCCGCTGAACCAGCCTGTGAACACGCCCCCTGTGTATCCCTCTCCGGTTAACCCTGCGGTTTCCAACCCAGTACCACGGGAGCCTAGCCTCTCCAGCCCCCGACCGTTCGAGGGTGATTTTGAGACTTGTGCCACCTTCATCATGCAGTGTGAGTTGGTTTTCGCTCACCAGCCTAGCAGGTTCACCTCTGACACCACTCGAGTCGCGTATGTGATTAACCTGCTCGCCGGCCGGGCAGCCCAGTGGGCTACCGCTTCCTGGGCCATGGGTGCCAGCTTCTGTCTCTCCTATAGGGAGTTTGTGGCAGAGCTACGTAAGGTGTTCCATCATCCAGCCAGTGGTCAGGACCCCGGTGCCCGGTTGAGCAGTATCCAACAGGGTGGTGGCAGAGTGGCGGACTACTCGGTGGAGTTCAGGTTGGCCGCTGCGGAGAGTGGGTGGAACGATCCTGCGCTTCGGGTCACCTTCCGGAGGGGGCTCAGCGAGGCGGTGAGAGACCAGCTAGCCACATGGGAGGAGTCCTCTTCCCTTGATGACCTCATCAACCTCGCCATCCGCATCGATGGACGCCTCTGTGAGAGGAGGCGGGAGCGAGTCCTCCGGGGATCCCTTCCCACCCCCCACAGACCCAGCACACAGGAGAGGACCCTCGCCGTAGCTCAACCTACTCCCCCTACTCCTGTCCTGCCCTCATCACAGACGACGACTGGCGAGGAACCCATGCAGCTGGGACGCATGCGCCTTAGCCCAACCGAACGGGAGGCCCGATTCAGGGCAGGCCTGTGTCTCTACTGTGGCCAGAAGGGACATCGCATCAGCGGCTGCCCCACCCGGCCAAAAGATTAGGCTCACCAGGACCTCGGGAGATCCTAGTGAGTCACCTTTCCTGTTCCCGTAGTCCTGCACCACCGAGCCGGCGGATTAGCGTCACCCTGGCCTGGGCGGATCAGCGGATTACAGTTGGGGCCCTCCTCGATTCTGGGGCGGATGAGTGTTTCTTGGACTCGGAGTTCGCTGCCCAGGCTAACATCCCGCTAGAAGCACTGGAGGAGCCCGTAGAGGCCTTTGCACTGGACAACCGCCATCTGGCCCGCATCACCCAGAGCACCCGTCCCATCTCCCTCACTGTGGCGGGAAACCATGTGGAGAACCGCAAGTTCTACCTGATCCAGTCCCCACTGGCCCCTGTGATCCTAGGGCACCCCTGGTTTGTACAGCATGAGCCACACATTGCCTGGTCCTCTGGGATGATACTGGAATGGAGTTCCTCCTGCCACGCCCAGTGTCTACAGGCAGCCCCCAGCCCGTTACCCCGACCAATCCCCAGTGTCCCTCCCCCGGACGTTTCCTCTATTCCTCCGGAGTACCACGATCTGGGAGAGGTTTTCAGCAAGACCCGGGCTCAGTCGCTCCCTCCACATAGGCCGTACGACTGTGCAATTGACCTCCGCCCTGGGGCTTCCCTTCCCAGCAGTCGGCTGTACAGCCTGTCTATTCCGGAGAAGGCTTCGATGGACGAGTACATATCGGAGTCAGTGGCAGCAGGGCTCATTCGGCCGTCGTCCTCCCCGGTGGCAGCGGGCTTCTTCTTCGTGAAGAAGAAGGATGGGGGCCTCCGACCCTGTATTGACTATCGCCAACTGAACGACATAACGGTCAAGAACAAGTACCCCCTCCCCCTCATGAGTTCCACCCTTGAGCCCCTCACCCAGGCTACCATCTTCACCAAGCTGGATCTCCGGAGTGCCTACCACCTGGTTCGAATCAGGAAGGGGGACGAGTGGAAGACCGCCTTCAAGACACCCCGAGGTCACTACGAGTACCGGGTAATGCCGTTCGGCCTTACCAACGCCCCGGCGGTATTCCAGGCGCTCATGAACGACGTGCTCCGCGACATGCTGGACGAGTTTGTGGTCGTTTACCTCGACGACATCCTGGTCTTCTCCAGGACCCTCGAGGATCATGTCCAGCACGTCCGCCGGGTGCTCAAGCGTCTCCTCCTTAACCGGCTCTTCGTCAAGGCTGAGAAGTGCCGATTCCACTCAACCTCTGTCGACTACTTGGGCTTCGTTGTGGAGAAGGGTCAGACTCGGGCCGACCCCCGCAAGATCCAGGCTGTGGTGGACTGGCCGAACCCCACGTCGCGAAAGGAGTTGCAGAGCTTCCTCGGGTTTGCCAACTTCTACCGGAGGTTCATCCGGAACTACAGTGTCGTGGCGGAACCTCTCACCAGGCTGACCTCTCCCTCCCAGCCGTTCATCTGGTCCCCAGCTACCGATGCCGCGTTTCTGGCTCTCAAGAGGAGGTTCACCAGCGCCCCAGTTCTACTCCATCCCGACCCTAAGAGGCAGTTCATTGTGGAGGTGGATGCCTCGGACACCGGCTTGGGGGCGGTTCTTTCCCAACGAGCCGTGGCGGATCAGAATGTTCATCCCTGTGCGTTCTTCTCTCGCCGGTTCCTTCCTGCTGAGGAGAACTACGACATTGGGAACCGGGAGTTGCTGGCAGTGGTAGCTGCTCTGGGGGAGTGGCGCCATTGGCTGGAGGGGGCTGAGCAGCCGTTCACCATCTGGACGGATCATAAGAACTTGACTTTCATCCGGGCGACCAAGCGTCTCAATGGTCGACAGGCTCGGTGGGCCGGCTTCCTCAGTCGGTTCGATTTTTCTCTGACCTATCGTCCCGGTTCCCGCAACATTAAGGCGGATGCCCTGTCCCGACTACACCAAGGGAGGAGCCTGACTGCTGAGGAGTCAGTTCCCATCATCCCCAAGGGCAAGGTGGTTGGCATGGTGGCCTGGGGCATCGAGACAGTCGTGAGACAGGCGTTGCGCTCCCATCCTGCTCCGAGTGGCGTGCCCCCACGCCGTCTGTTCGTTCCGGAGTCGGTCAGGTCCCGAGTGCTTCAGTGGGGACATGCTAGCCAGTTTGCCTGCCATCCTGGCGTCCACCGCACCTTCACCTTTCTGGCTCGCCGTTTCTGGTGGCCTACTATGAGGAACGAGGTAAAGGACTTTGTACTGGCCTGCCCCGTTTGTGCCCGCAGCAAGGCCTCTCACCGGGCTCCCGCAGGGCTACTGCAGCCCCTTCCAGTTCCTAGCCGTCCCTGGTCCCACGTGGCATTGGACTTTGTGTCTGGACTTCCGCCCTCCCAGGGGAAGACGGTGATACTAACGGTAGTGGACCGTTTCAGTAAAGGGGTGCACCTGGTGGCCCTCCCTAAACTCCCTTCGGCGTTGGAGACGGCGGACCTCCTGACGAGCCACGTGTTCCGGCTTCATGGTCTCCCCCAGGACGTCGTCTCGGACAGAGGACCCCAGTTCATCTCCCAGGTATGGCGAGCATTTTACAAGGGGTTGGGCGCCTCTGTCAGTCTTTCCTCTGGTTATCACCCACAGACAAACGGACAGACTGAGAGGATGAACCAGAGCGTGGAGTCTGCGCTCCGTTGTGTGGCGGCCAGGAGACCATCCTCCTGGAGTCGGTTCCTCCCCTGGGTCGAGTACGCCATCAACTCCCTGGTCAGCTCCGCCACCGGCCTCTCCCCCTTCGAGGCGTCTCTGGGTTACCAGCCGCCGCTCTTTCCTGCTCAGCAGTCGGAAGTGGCAGTTCCCTCCGTGCAGACCCATCTGAACAGGTGTCGTCGTATCTGGGAGGTCACCAGAGCCGCCTTACTCCGAGCGGCTGAACGTGGCAGCCGAGGAGCCAACCGTCGCCGGAACCCAGCGCCCGCATACCAACTGGGGCAGAAGGTTTGGCTGTCCTCCAAGGATCTTCCCCTGCAGTCAACCGCTAAGAAGCTGGATCCCCGGTTCGTTGGACCCTTTGAGATCACAAGGGTGCTCAGTCCTGCAGCGGTGAGGCTGAGACTTCCAACCTCCATGAGGATCCATCCAGTGTTCCATGTGTCGCGAATTAAACCTGTCTCCCACAGTCCCCTGATGCCTCCTGCCCCAGTTCCACCTCCCCCTAAGATCGTAGATGGGCACCCTCAGTGGAAGGTTCGCCGACTGATGGATGTTCGCCGACGAGGACGTGGGTACCAGTTTCTGGTGGACTGGGTGGGCTATGGTCCGGAGGAACGAAGCTGGGTGTCCCGCCAGCTCATCATGGACCCAGGACTGTTGACTGACTTTTATCAGGCCCATCCCGAGAAGCCTGGCAAGTCGCCAGGTGGCTCCCGTAGAGGGGGGGGTATTGTCAGGACTCAGCCAGCCGGACTCCCTCCTCAGCCCGTTCACACAGTGACACCCGGTACCTCAGAGCGCGCTGCCAGGGAGCTACGGGCTTGGAGGCGGGGACAAGCCAGGGGCGCTCCAACTCACACCTGAAGCCACTCAGCTCGTCCCACGGCTGCAGCTCGTCAGCTCGTTGTATTCGGGGGGATAAAGATCAGGACTGTCTGTGTTGACGTTGCGAGTTTGTGCCATGATGTCCGTGGACTTTCCTCCTTGTGTCGTCACTGAACTTTCCCTCGTGCCTTTGCTGACTTTTTTGTGTGGAGTATTTTCTTGGATTTTTTGGGGTTTGATGTTCGATCACCCGTGGACTAAGGGGACACTTTGAGTTTTTTGTGTTTCTTTTCTAAGTGACTTGTTGTGCTCAATAAACTACGCCGTGTGTTCGGCTAGAACTAAACCTTGCTGTTGTCGTGCGCTTGGGGTCAGAGACAAACCATAACACCGGGTCTAGGCCAGGGGCTGGATGGAGGAAGCAGGGGCAAGGAGGCAGGATCCTACAGAAGCTGAACATGGGTTCAATAGAAGCTGTCTGAAATATATTAAAAACAGTGGGATCTGGGGCATTTGTTTTTAGCAGGTACACCACAACATTGGCTGCTGTCGTTAGCCAGCTTATTTTTATCCATCTAGAACAAAGCAAAATGTCCACAAATATACTTTTCTTTCCAAATACACACAAGTGGAGCAAATCACCAGATGTGGAAAGTAAAAAAATTAAATCATAAATACTTTTTAACCCTGACAGAATTTGGTGGATCCCTTAAATATTGAAGGGAAGATGAAATGCAACAACCATTACTGCTCAAATTCCGGGGCTGTGAGAGCGCAAAGTGCATCTCTCTATGCTCTAACAGTGATGGCTCACATTTAAACCGGGTACATTACCAATGTAACTACTTATCGCCATAGGAAGGTTATATTCAGGTTGTGGGACCCAGACGTATAAAAAGATACCTGAAATTGAATTACTAATTAATATCACAGAGGTACAGAGGCGTACTATTGCATTATGATCAGATAGTACATGGGAACACACTTTGTTCTCCCCAATGATCAGAGGTATAACAAATGTATTTTCGAGCCATTCCCCCCATGAAAGCAGACTACAGGTAGCTTACTTTAGTGTACTGTAGTTATCAATAATAAATGCAATGTGTTGCATATTTAGTGTTCTGGAATTAATTCACAGGATTCTCACGAGTGATTGATGCGATATATTGCCAGCACAGTCCTCGCGGCAGATGAGCTGGACTTCGTGAATAAAAAAGTGTTTCCATATGCTCAATGAGATGACATATTTTATCAATGAAAATGATCTTTGGTGTGGCTCATTTCTGGTAAATGAATAAGCCTGGACATAGTGTTCCAGAGTTGGCTTCATACATATATGGAAGCTTTACATTTTCATTCTACAACATCGAAAGCAGCTATAATGAATGTTGTGCAATAACAGGGGGGTCAAACAGAGTGATAAACCCCATAGAAGACTTATCACCCGACTCTACAGAGCCCTTCGCTCTTCTGCTCCAGAGCTGAAGCGTCTTTCAGCTAAATTGTTGAAGTTTCACATAACATCTGTATGAGACGCACCAGGCTTTCAGCTGACTTGTATAAAGAGTGAGCACAAACAAACACAGGACTTTCATGCAGGCGACCAGTATTTGTGTCCCTTACATACGCAGAGTTTCTTATGGAAGACAGCAAGCTTCTTTTAACCCAAACCTGGCTCCTGAAGACAAACCAGGTAGTTGTGTTGCCTAAACCTAACCACGTAAACCTAAAAACCAAGTAAACCTACATAGGAAGTTGTTTTTGAAAGGACAATATGCAAGTAAGGAGTGGAAACTGAAGTGCCGTCCCTGACACGTTCAAAACGAGATCTGAAAGGGTAGAGAGTCACAGTTTGAAGCTTAGGGCCACTGGCCAAGTGTCAGTATTTGACGAGTTGGGAGTGAGAATGTGTGAACATATTAGAGGATTCATAGTGGACAGAGACACGACTCCAAATAAATGTTAACGTTTCTATGAATCTTCTTAATGTGTCCCTGGACAACTGTTGCTAACACAAAACAAGTGGTCTAAAAAAATTATAATTTTATTGCCGGTTTAAGGATTTGCATATTGTAACTGCGATCTTATAAAATGTGCATGCCCTTTTTGATTAAATTGGCTATAGTTATTAGTTATACATAATCGGTGCATCATTATGCTTGAACACATTCTACTCTCCTTGTTGAAATGTCAGCTCAGATCTGTGCTCTCATACTGCTGCTGTTCCTGCATATGGCAGCTCAACAATGTAACTTGCCTCCGCATAATGGGAAACTCATTATACACATGGCTTTGTTTACACTGGCCTGCTAATGCATAACATCATGCTATTATTGGTATTACAATGGGCATTAACAACACTGTACAAACTAATCCAAGAAATACCCCTGAATAACACAAAATGAACATTGGGCTTTGGGTCTCTGTTTATTTGAACGGCGCCTAATGCAGCATCAGTCAACGTCTGTGCACGACGATATGTCATTTTTCGTCTCCTTCCAAATGCATTCATCGTCGAGCTTTGCAACGCTCTTTTTTTCCCCCTTCTCTTTTTTTTTTTCCTCGAGGAAGCGGCTTGAAGCTGTCAGGGCCTGCGTGGCGATAACAACCTGGGGTGGAGAATGACACCTTGAGAGTGACAGATGAAAAGGAATCATATTCTCCCCAGAGCACTCTGTATGGAACTGATACAGGCTTTCCCTCCCCCCGCCCCCATTTCTCTCCCCACAAACAGGCCACTGCATTAACTTATTCAAATGGGAGGTCAAGCCTTAGTTTAGACACCAGGCCTGTCCCGAAAAGCAGAGCACGGAGTGAGAAGGAGTTGGGGAAAGAAAATTGAGTAATTGTACTTCTGAATTAATGCCTTTTAATCTCTCGCTCAGCCATTGAGGGATAATGAAAAAGTAAGAAGCGGGCGGACGGCGTTGAGAGTTGATGCAATGCGGTGAATGTGCCTTTCCAAAAAGACTTATTGACCCAATGCGAGGGCAACCAAACGGAGGCGTCTACTCAAGTGAGCCCTCAAAAAACCCTTTCAAGAGTCCCTTCCCACTTTAGCCGTGCAGTCAGGAACCCGACTCCTAATCAGAGAGGGGACAGGGATCCACGCTGCATCTGCTCAGCATCATTCTGATATTAACCCCCCGGCTGTGAAGGACACTCGGAGAGAACTCTTACCTCATCCCTGATCCTTCAATTAAGTATGAGCAGGACGGTGCAGGGGCTAGACACGGTCTGGTTTTCATGACATAATACGTGCGGATTGTTCCCGCGGCCCCGAGCGCTCTGCCCACGTTCCCTCGAGCTTCTTCCCCTGTCTCTCCGTCTCATTCCCTCTCAGAGCGAGGTCTCACGCTGAGCTGCAGATTGAAGACACTGCGTTCGGAAATCAACTGCTTGGCTAGGTAATTTGGCTAATGGACTAATCTCGGCTAAACTTTTGTAAATGAGGGTTTTATGAGGTGACTCTGGGAAGGAAACATTTCGCCAATGTCATGGATGATAAACATGCAATTGAGCAATCACATCGAGATGAAAGCTGCACTGCAGCTGTAGGAGAATGGAACTCCGCGTCCTGATAATAGATCTATTATGTGGAATGTGCAATCTCAATTTGATTTTTAGATCCAGTAAATCACAGAAATGACTGCATATTGTTTTAGTTCCGGCACTCATAACTTTGAAACTTTGTCGCGATGTCGCCATTGTGATGAATGTTTTATTTCTGGTTATAATAAATTACATTACAATTTCCAAACTAATCCCCATGACGGAAATTGAAAAAAAAAAAATGTGTCTACATTTTAATGAACATGCTTAAAAGTTTGAGTAGCTGGCAGTTTGTCATGCACCTGAGTGAGTCTTTTGTGTGTGTGTGTGTGTGTGTTCACATCATCCTTGCTCACTGGCACTTTAAGGAAGAAAAAAACAAACATTTTGCACATCTAGATGTTGCCTCTGTGCTGCACTGCAGCATGCATTTGCATAACAAAACAAAAAAAGAAGGCACTAAAATACAATGCGGAGTACCTTGTTTCATTAATCTGCCATTCTCTGCTTTTGGGAGACTGGAAAACTTCATCACGTAGGAGTCTTACAAATGGCCCACATTTGCAGAAATGAAATGATTAGGTTTGTGAGAGTTTAAATCAAAAATAAAAATGCAAATATCATCAAGCGCGACCCACCAAATGATTTAAAAGCCCCTGCTTAGCTTCGGGCTTTGTTCCATCCACATCTAGGGCGCTTTTCTATTTACTGTATTCTTAGTCATTTTCTCTTGTCCCTCTGAAATGTAATGCAAGGCAAATCTCATTTGGACATTTTAATGGATCCCATCAACCAATCGGGGCCAGACGGGTATGGACGGAGAGAGAGTGGTCCATCGGATTTTAACTTAACATGGGAGACTGCTGACTTTAGTGGCGCTGCCTTTGTGTCAGCTGCTTTCTTTGCATCTGCATGTTTGAGCGTTATGACCATTATCAGGACACAGGAAGGCCATTTGTAGCTGCACTCTCATGTTCTGCAACTCTTTATGTCGTCCTTCATCCCACAGCTCGGAAAGCAAATTTCTGGCAGTAGCGCAAACTTTGGAGCCAACATGGCCGCTGAATGAACTGACAGACAGACAATATGTCGCTTCTGATTAGGACTAACCGGCGGTGTGATAGAGGACGACGGGGCCAGCGAGGTCTGCCACGCCGCCTCCACTCATACTGCTTGAAGGAACTCCAAATTGTCTCACCCTGGAGGTCAAAAGCACTCTGGATGCAAAAGCTCTCTCGACACCCCCCCCCCCCCCCCCCCCCCCCCCCCCACACACACACACACACCTTGTTTGCCTGCTGACTGTGGATATTGCAGATCCGTGTCCAGTCCTCCAGCAATGGGCCGGTGATTGGCAGGTAAGTGGCTGCTCTGTTTACAACATGGCTGCAAGATCCAAGCCCACACTGTCCTTGACCTGAAGCTCTACCTGAGCTGCATAAATTTGGATTAAACGTCCTCCCCATCAGAGGTACCCAGAGGACTTGACTCTTTTGTTTTCCATCACAACAACAACTCTGCCCATGCACACCGACACAAACAGCCCAGTGCTGATCGGGACTGTAAGGTAATGTTCGTCATGGTTGCTCCCGCTTTAAATAGATCTCTTTTGAGTTTGTTTCCTTTCCTTCTCTGGCCAGAGTTATACTTTAGGGATATAATATTCCACCGAGTCACAAGAACACACGTTGAATGTCCAACCATATCATATCACGCTTGCAGAAAGAACATTAAAAAAGTTGTGAAATGATTGCTGAAATTAAGGCAACAAAACTTCTTGGTTAGGGTAAAAAAGAAATTGTATTCACAATATCACAATTTGTATTAAAATAATAAAGTAACAATGGTAACTTGACAACCGTATAAATGCTGTGAATAAATAACAATGTTTGTGTGCAATGCGTAACAAGCGAAACAATATTCCATATGAAGCGTATACTTTTGGTTTCACATGATGGGACACCAACAGCGGTCTCCTGGGTAAATGTCCTGTGTTCCACAACAAATAAACAACAACCGCCTTTAGCTGACGTGCTTAGGAAACAAGAGTAACAATGTGACGTAACAACAATGTGACGTAACAATGTGACGTAACAATGTGACGTAACAATGTGACGTAACAATGTGACGTAACAATGTGACGTAACAACGTGAAGTAACGGCGGTCTCCTGGGTTAAAGTCCTGTGTTTGTGTGACTCCAGCTCTCTCATCCTCCCCTAGTAGACTTTCTGACTCATAATTATACCACGGTACAGCTTCAGTAACGTCTGCTCCACTACATCACTTGCTCTGTGCGTCGCTCGTTGGGACTCGTTGTAATGCTTTGCGCGTAAGAAAAAAGGTCCACATTCAACTTATCTGTGGTTTGCAGAAACATTGTACTTGGCTGTAAGATCCAGGGTCTGTTTTATTGAAACTTGATTTCCTCTATTCCTCGCAATTACTTTCTCTCTTTTTTTGGTCTCTGAGAGTTACCTTAATACAGATTATTCATTTGACAGCATGGCACAACACGCTTGTGTTTGAATTTGATACTCAAAGGACTTTGATATGAGCCTTCAAAGATTAGCCACAGGCTGTTTATGTTAGGGAATTTGTTTTCTTCATACTAGGTGCTACGTATGTCCTCTCTTGCAAGTTAAAATTATTGTACAGTCCAACAAGGAAGGAGGGGGTGGGGAGGTCCACACATTACCAGTATGAAGAAAGAAAAGCATGTGTGTGTGTGTGTGTGTGAGTGTGCACGCGGGCCGATGGACACTTTGTGTGCTTTGTGGAATTTTCTCTCCTGCAGGTGGTGCTCTGAAAGCAACAGGAAGGCAGTTTGCTGTGTGGTACAGTGTGGATAAGCGCATCCCTCTGTGGGCTCCACATGCCTGCCTCCTACCTGCCTCAGACCCTAAATTACCCCCCTCCCCCGCACCCTACCCTCTACTCAGCGGGGAAACACCTGCAGTTAAGGTTGTGGCTCTGCTTGCCAGACCCCCCTCCCCCTGCCCACTCTTCTGCTTTAAAACTTCACTCTGACACTCTGCACTGCTTTTGGAGCATCACAGAGTGCTTTTCTTTCCCTTTTTTTTTTTTTTTTGCAGCTCATACAGATTCTCTGGCTTTGACTGCATTATCAGTCTTGCTTTCAGTGAAATGTACTGCACTCTGAACCACCAACTCTGGAACTGTCAGCAAATGATACATGAAGGTACATGGCTGAAGTCAAAAGTACACAAAATCCCTATTAACACTTATTTATTGACATTGGTCATCTTTCTTATCAACAATTAGACGTATAGTTTACAGTTTAATTTGCAGTATTTTTTAAACGTCAGCTAAAACATTGCAGCTATATAGCTTCTCCGAGAGATGGTACCATATTTTCCAGTGAATACATTTCATGTCACAGAAGTAAAAGCACGGGTGTAAATGAAAAATGACTGAATTCCTTTTAGCTGCTTTGGATTCTGGGTCCTGGTATTGAGCAGGCTGGCTCACTGCCACGCTGTCATAACTTACTGGGACACTTGAATAGAACTGAGTCATTAGTAGTTGGCTACAATAATAGCTTAGAGCTGTGCTCTGCCTCATCTGAAATTTTGAAACCGGACATTCTGAATGGAGGTGCTGAATGTCCCACACGTTCGACAAACCCACAGCTGGAGCATTTTCTCATGAAACCACACTGTCAAACCCACAGCCAGTGTGGTCTTTAATATAGCATTATGTTATTATGTCTGGTTGGTCAGAACCTACTATGCTTCCAGATTGGCTGACAAGTGTGCTGGCATTCCTACCCCGCAGGTCAAAGAGTCCCAGCTTGCCAAGCAACAAAGTACCTGGCCGGTTGCAGTGTTGCCAATTATTTGCAATGGGCAGTGGCTTAAGCCACGCCCATTTGTATATCAGTCACGTCATTGCGTCACCATTAACATTTGCAAGCTATGGAACTAAACTAACAAGAAATAGCGTTTCTGTTCCCAAAAGTAGGATGATTGGAGGTAAGTGGCAGATGGCGTAAATGCAACAATGGAGTACACGCTCATTTCCCTTCTCTGTCATTAGGAAGCAAACTTTCCATTTGTACGATGTTATGTCCATCACATTGAATAAAAAAGAAGAAGGATTTTCTGCTCACAAAGCTGCCTCATATATCTCAACCAGTACAATGTAGACATTATTCCTTACCATAATTTAAGCTGCATTTCAGATCTGTGTGTGCACTGCTGTCTTTATACCCTGACTTCATAGAAGTATCATACGAGTGCAGTGTTTTTGTCTGAATCGGGATCTTGCAAGAATGATGATGCCATCTCTCCAAAGAGTTGACTGTGATAATGGAAAGGTTGAGACTTTAATTATGTGACCTAACTTTAATTATGTGACCTAACTTACTGCCAGGCGACAGACAATGGGCCTCAGACAATGGGCCTCATGCGGGAAGCGCTATAAGAACAAGTATCCTCTTATCTTTGTTCGTATCTACCGTTTGTTCTCATTTTGTTACCCATTGATTTTTGGGATTCACCACGGTTTTCCTATTTTTGCTATTCTCTTGGGTAAGAGGACATTTCTACGAGGGATTGGTCGAAGGTAGATAAAGAAAAGATAAAGAAAAAAGAACATATTGTCTTCACAGTCAACACATTCTGTTTGTCCAACGCAAGGAAACATTAGTTTCAAATTTTGTGAAAGTATAATCAAATTTAGATTGCTATCTGTTTTAGAGTAATTATATTGACTGGGTAGAAATGCAATTGGTCCATTGATCCCAATTTAGACCATGAAAGCTCTTCAACTTTTGTATGGTTTATGTCCTGCTTCGATGCTTTATGTTTGTCCTATAGGGCCAATTCTGGCATGACTACTCTGTTTAAGTATATTTAACAGTACCTTGATATCAGTACAGCTGAATATTTTCTTCTTCTTCTTCATACAGTCTTTTTTTACAATTACCTATGTATCTCCCCCTTAATAAAATATACAATTTATGATCTGATGGTATTCATCTTGGGTTAGAGCAATTTGGATGGATAAGAATGTTTGAGTTGACTTCTCATGTTTTCTTGATAAAAGATAGACTAAAAGAAAATGTTGCTGCACGAGGCCCGATATTTATACTATTTATGTTATTCATAAGGCCGAAATACAAAAAATACATAATTTTAAATTAATAGAGCTTCTTCACTGCCAGCTCAAAATCAATATCTAGACATTTTATGGATATAATCCTTGCTTTTTACCTGGAGTTGTAGTGCAATATTATGTGAGCTTGATTTTCAATAAATCAATATGAAAAATGCCTCTTGCTGAACAGATGCAGTGCTTTACAGAAAACATCCAGCTAGTCTGAAATAGATTTTGAAGGATAGATTTTTTTCCCACATAGATTAATGGAAATGCAGTAACCAGTGGGTTTTTACAATTCTTCCCAGTCATTTTGAAATGTAATATCATGCTAGATTTCTTGATTTTCAGACAATAAGGTGCACAGTTCCTTTTTGAAGAGCGTTTGAGCTCTCAAAATTGGAGCGGCCTGAAGCAGCTCTCTAATGGATTCACCGGGTCATTTCAATTAGTTTCTTTGTGAATAATCAAGAATGCAATTGCCAAGATAAAATATACTAAAAGCGAACCAACTAACCAAGCCATTCCAAAAATATGAAACTGATAAAAGGGTGTGATGTGTACATGTGATGCAGTAGAGCAAATAGTTTGAACCCGAACAGGAACAAGCAGCTGTTATATTCTACAACTCTTGTAGTCTGGCTCAGTGTGTATCTACTTTGCATTTGTTTAGGTAAGTGTCCCTGCCCTGGAATGCATGTCCCTCCCCGTCCATACTGCCTGTGCGTTATGTATGACATTAGAATGCAATGGCAATCGGCGGGCCTCCTGCTTGGTAACACCATTTGTCGTCTTTGAGACCTGACTAAAGGAGCACGTTCTACTGTAGACGTATGTTACCTGACCAGCGCACTCCTAAAACCCTCTCATTTACATTTAGAGTGAATGCCATACTGTCAGCGAGGCTCCATTCCACTCGGACAAAGCCCCTCGCAGCCACTCTGCCTCCGACTTTGCAGAACACAAAGAGTGAAAGAATAGTCGGCCGTGATGGGGAGGCATCAGACACACTAATTTGGCATTATGGCAAAAGTCCTTACGAGAATGAGAAGTATTATTTTGCGGCGCGGATCGAAAATGCTAAATCTCAGCATGTCGAAAACCGGCAAAATTGAATTTTTTTTCCTATGAATTTCTGAAATGGTGCATCGTCCATATACTTTTACTCAAAACCTTTTCATATTAAGAACCCCTGAGTGAAATCACATTAGCCAACCAAGACTATTTGAGGACATCTAGCCGCAGAGTTTGATCATTTAGCTGGAACCTGGTCACCGCTTCGGCTGCAGGTGCACAGATAACACTGAGGGGAGATAATCATCAGGAAACAACACTGAGAGTCTTCTTTGTGCAGCGAGTTCTTAAGGGGGCCAGTGTACTCCATCAGAAGTGCTTGTCGGATTGTCAAACTGCTTCAGAAACACCTCCTGGGTTGCTATGAGCAATGAACCGCACGACATGGAAAGAAACCCAGAGAACTTACGCTGACACGGACGGCAAACCATTTTCATTCCAGTGAACAAGCGGCATCTTTTTGTTTAGTATCCTGTTCTTTTAATAAGTCCCTGATTTTAGTTTAGCGTGTTCGCATGCCGACATTTGCTTATTCGCACTAAACACAAAGAAAGCAATGACTGGTTTAGTTTATAGGATTTTAAAAACACGCTAAAGGACACATTACATTTGTGACCCGATGATGGCTTGAGGGATCTCAAAGTTATTATAATTCATCCAGAGCAACATGATGGTAGATCATCAAAGTCATTTAAATGGTAAATGGATCTGTCCTTGTATATCTCTTTTCTAGTCTTCGGACCACTCAAAGCACTTTAACACTACATGATATCATTCACCCATTCACACCCATTCATACACTGATGGGAGGAGCTAAGGTGTCAGCTGCCCATCAGGAGTAACTAACATTCATACACCCGTAGGCATAGCTACGGGACATTTAACATCCCATGGGGACCATGGCTGTCCAACACTGCTTTCCATTGAGCCTCATCACTCACATTGCTACAAACAGAGAGGTTTAATCTTGTGCTTCATCTGAAGGAAATTTTTATTTGACAATTTTTTTAACACTTTTCTACTTATGCCCCACTGAACCGCTTAAAAGACCCCTTGGTGGTCCCTGAACGCCACTTAGGGACTACACAAAACTAGAAAAGATAGTGGGACCATTAAATGTCATTTTACTTCATACCCTCAGTGCCAACAAATAAACAATAACAAACTATTTCTCAATTAAAACGGAGGAAATGGCATCATAAATAACTCCATTTATGCGAGCGGCAGAGAAAACTGGCCTAACGGCAGCATCCGAAACAAATTCAATTATCAGTACGCGCCCTCTGGTGAGTTTAATAACTTCACTTTAAACCACACTTCATAATTGGCCAAATATTACCGCTAATACTTTCCCACCTTCTGGGATAAGTTGCTGCTGTTTTCACGTCTGTTGTATCGCACCTGTGTCCAGAGGCCCAGCATCACCTGAAGCCAAAGTAATGTAATGTTTGTGGATCATTGAATGATGGAACTTTTATTAGTCGCGTTACGTTCGGGGGTTGCAGCGGTGCAGCAGAGGACCAAGGGTGCTCCGTCTTAGCAGGAAGCACTAATTATCCCTCCAAGAGATAATAACTGTATTTATCGCCTGAGGTGTTCGTTTTCTGAAGGGTTATTTATCAAATACCATGCGGGATTAGAAAATCAATTCAGAGTGTCACAAATTAATTTGCAGCCATCATCTCACTCGTTCTCATGAGACAGCAGGCAGTAGAAGCACCTTACTAATGTGGAGAATGCTGTTGAACTGATCTATTTTTCCATAACTTCCATACCTAATGAAGAATGCTAATGTCAGCCGCGACCGACGAATAAGCGTGTACCTGTGTGAAATCTGTGCTGCTGCGCTAGATTTTTTACATATTTTTTTATTATTGCAGCACAAATAATTATCAACATGTTTACTTCCATCAAGGACATTCAAAAGTTGAAGCAGGTTGAGAAATGAATTATGAACACAATTTGTATATGTTTGTAGCCAACATACAGTGTGAATGTTTTCCCTCATAAAGTTCCTCATTAGTTTAATCAGATTGGAGATTTTGGTATTTTCCACTGAATCACAGCCAAATGGGTTTTGACTCGCACCGCTTGCCTCCGTCATGTGACTGAATCCTGAGGTTCAGTTAATGTGTCACAATATGCCGAACTAGCAGCTTTGCAAAAGTATGCTTTTGTTTCCTCTGTTGTGGCATAAGGATGTAATTAGATAATTTAATAGTGGGAGTAAAGAGCATTGGATGTATAGACAACAACTGTGTAAGTACATTGCATGAGCTCATATGAAGATGCGATAGAGAATTTAGTTGTCGTATGTCATTTCATTAAGAAAAACAGATTTCTGCGTCTCGTTAATGTTTTGATTAACACACACATGATATATTTGACCTCCATACGTAACTTATGTACTCTTTAAACTGAACCGTGATCTCATCCTTAACCTAACCAAGTCATTTGGTTCAATTTCTGTCCAATATGTCATTTTGGGAGTCATCATTTAACGGACCTATTCTGTCATTTAGTGTTGCACAGAGAGCAGGACTGTGACATTAGAGACAGAGTTCCCAGCCTGAGAAAACACTTTGTTTTACTTCCTGTCTTTGTGTTACTTTCAAAATAAAAAAAGAAACAGACCAAAACATTACAAAAAGCAAACTGGGCACCAACTATACAGTTTAATAATGTTGTAGTTGGTATGTCATTATGTCATGAGTGGTTGTCATTGAACTGAAGGAAAAACAAATGAAATATTTGACTAATACAATAAGATGGGCGAATAACATTAGCAAATGTTATTACTCAAAAAGTACGTCTTCCTTATGTTGAAAAAACTCTTGCTGTTGAAAATTAAATGGATATAAACCTAATATTTAGGTTATTAATGAATCTGGAACATCTTGCTTACCATTGGCCTCAGATGAAAAACAGAAATCAATGTTTAAACGTGGATAATGCACATACGAAAACCTTTAAATTAGCCAGTTATCTGAAAAAAAAGCCTCAGATGTGAGAATGAAAAACATTTATCAGGTTAAACTTTAGACTGGAAGCATTTTTCTGTCTTCTACCATTATTTGAACACGTTCACATAAGTGTGTCATTTGAAAGTATATGGAAGTGCATTTATGTTTGTCACTTGGGTTTTCTTTGCCTTGTTGTTTGTGTGTATGGTGTCTTGTAATCCAGTGTGAGTTGCATCAAGTGACATAAAAACTATCACTACAATAAACTCTAATATACAATATGCATTCCGGTGGAAAATACCTGATGGCTTTAACAACGTCGTTTGTTGAGTTCCCTCAATATAAATAGTCCTTTCTGTCTGTCACCACTTTAACAAAGTTAAACATGCCCCCCGTTTACCACAAATTAATATGATCTAGCCCTCAAACATTATTGACTCTGTTTGTGTTTGCATCTGTTTGTTGCCTGCAGAGCAAACACCAGAATGTGTACTACGTGTCTGTCGCTTCTGATTCACAGATAAAAGAGACCCGCAGTCATGAGTTGAATGGATAATCTGTTTATATTACTGCTTGAGGCAGTTTCTTTGAATTAGTGCTTTCCTCAATACACACTGCTTAGTGGGGAGAACAAAAAAGTGCCACTTTCTTCTTGACTGTGGTAATGGGTTGAGAAGAAGACATCTGTCAAATCATCTCTTGGAATAAAAAAAAAATGACCCTCTGAGGGAACAAAAGACTCTCCAATCAAAAGAAAGAGAGTCTGCAACCCGCGGAAAACTAATGGCATGGTGTGCATGGTGGACAACAAACAACAAGCACTTCATATATACCGAAACTAGAAGTGCCTCAGCGGCTTTTCCCCCCACAAAGAACGTCTCTTTTGACTGAGCGTTCCTTTTTCTTTTGACAGATTCTTTTTTTGAGCCACTGGCACAGCCGCAGCCTCGCAGGCTTCTTCTCTCTTCGACACCGCAGCCATGCCAACACTCTGGTGTACAGCCTCACGCTGCATCTGAGATAGCCTTTTGTGATTTCTGCAGTTTATGTGACATGAATAAGAAATATCATGTACAGCCCTATAGAGGACAGCTGAACAGGCTGTATGGTTGTCTTGCTCGGACAGGGGTAACAACAGACCAGAGGGATGCGAGGCGTATTTTAAAAAATCGAGGTCCCGCCGCTGGCTTTCCCTGTCAAAGCCAGAGGAGGAATGTACTGTCCCACACTCTCCACAACACACACACACACACACACACACACACACACACACACACACACACACACACACACACACACACACACACACAGTCTGTGTGTCTGGGAAAGAGCTGTGCAGCTTTCAGAGCTCAGCATGAGAGCATTTGATATTCATAGAAGGGAAGAGGAGGAGAAAGTGAAACAACAGCGGGTGCACTGCCTTACGCGTGATATTACATTGTAATTATGATTTGGATGCAAGCACTGAGAAAGCAGTCAGGGCTCACTACAAATGTTGCAAAAATGCACGCTTGCACTCACTCACACTCACACACACACACACACGCACACACACACACACAGCAAAGGTGCAGTAAAGGTGTCCACTCCTTGGATGGAGGCACTTGAAACTTCCAAACTGCCCGTGCCGGCATCGTTGTAAGGTTTGGTGTGATGTGGGCGTGGCGTGGCGCGGTGGGTGCTGCACTTGTTTTGAAAGCGAGGAAATGAGGTCCGCGTGCAGGCTCCGTGCAACCCAGGTCTGTTCTGATTGGTTTGTTTACCATCAATATTTGCAGATGTCAATCTGGGCGCCTTTGAGAAAATTGATTTTTCAGCATGAAGCCAAATGCTGAGAGAAATCATTTGTATTAGCTCTGCCATATATATATATATATATATATATATATATATATATATATAGAGAGAGAGAGAGAGAGAGAGAAAGAGAGAGAGAGAGAGAGAGAAAGACCAATGCGAAAAAGGAGATGCACATATGAAAATATCACGATATCTACAGCCAGGGAGACAGACAAGCAGCAAAGAAAGACAGCCAGAGATGGAGACATTAGGAACTGCCCAACAATATCCTGAAAGAGTTGGTTCTCTCCAAAATGACAGATTTGGAGTGCTTTGTGTTGCACATTGGAAACATGCCAGTGGCATCTTTTTCAAAATTTGATTTGTAAAGCCTTTTTAAAAACAACAAAAACAAAGAGCGAGACTATCAAGCCGCAGACGAACACAGAGAGGAAAAGAGAGATTTTGGACTTTACGCTAATATAACAAAAGAAACAAACACATACATATGTAAAAATCACTGATGCACCATAATGCATTTTGAAAGCGTTCCTATGGGATTTTCCAATTCGATTAGTAAAGGTTTTGAGCATTGAGAAAGAGAGAATGAAAGAGCTGTCAGACTGCAACGCTGGCTCTACTCTGCCTCTTTTATCAAAGATAAGTAGTATTGATTTACTTTGGGGCTGTAAAAAGTATTCGTCTTAAGAGCTGACATTTAATAATCTCTACCTAATCCATGTTTTGCTGGGGGCCTCTTGAGATGCTGGTGAGTCCTCTATTGTTCTCCTGTTCTCTCCTGCACCTCCAGGAGGATGACGCTATCAACCCCCACCGGCTATGAACAACACTGCAGGGGGGCAGTGTTTATCTGGTGGAGGCTGAAGGAATGCATCAACTTTTGGGAAAATACACTTTGATTGACTCACTGTGGTTTGATGAGCTTTGCTGTGGTTGTTCTATCCGCATGTGTGTGTGTGTGTGTGTGTTTAGTGGAAAGCAAAGGTGTTTTTGCATCATCTCAAAAACACTGTAGCAACCTAAATATAAAAAAACAAAGATGAAACTGCAACTCAACTAAAAGAATGCACATATACACACATTCAATTCAATTCAGTTTATTTTGTATATAGCCCCAAATCACCAATTTGCCTCAGAGGGTTTTACAATCTGTACACATATCACATATAATATATATATATATATATATATATATATATATATATATATATATATATATATATATATATATATATATTATTGTAACGGGTTTCCCCGTTATTCCGTGAGTCTCGGACAGTGACAGATGAGCAACACTGATTCTTGGGGTTCACAAAACCTTTCTTTATTATTTCGTACACACACAGTGGTATTTGATTAGACCTGTCCCGACACCGTTCCCTGAACCACACCCCCGCTCTGCAGCTGAGCCTAACCACACCCCACTGCCACATATATTGTTTTATATATGTGTATATACATATATACACATATTTATATATATATACAAACACACAGTGCTTGACGGTAATACAGAAAAATACAATGGTTGAATGACGACATGTGAAATCAGGTGAGGAATGAGGTTACAAAACTTTACCAATGAGACAATAAAAAAACATTTATTGGAGTTTGAATGTGTGAAAATATAAATATGACAGCGGTTAAGTATGTTTCAACGTGTATTTATACCAGCTGTAATGAATACTGTAAAAACAACATTGCCTCTATGCAGTGTGAAAGGGGTTGCTGATGAACCTACAGATTATTATCACCATATCTACAAGGATTGTTTTGGTTTCACGGCTCTATATGTCACAGTTTTGTTTCACTCTCATCAGCATCGGTTCCTGTCCAGCAACACACATGAGAAAGACAACGTTAGAGCCTGGCTGGTCAACACCATTAGCAGCTGGAGAGCATGATATTTCCCTTCGTAGTAGGTGGTGACCAAAAACAGAGCTAAAAGGCAAGTGAATACCGGACTAACATGCATTATGTTGACACAATCACGACTCCACGTGAATGCTAATGCTGTTCCCTAAATTAGTTCTGTTAATGCAGGTTTTCATTTTTGGTTTCATTATATGCCGTTTACATTTGTCCCTACTTCTATGTATTCAGGGACCTGGAGGTAAGCTGATGAAGCACAATATGACGGTAAAAATTAATATGGTAAGATCCAAGTGGATAATGACGAATCGGGCAAATGTGAAAATACTCTCAGGGTATTTTCATAGCAATTAAAGCAGGTTCCCTTTCAGTAACAATTTATCGCCTAATATCTTCATCCTCAACTATGACAGAAAGGTCAGATCACATTCTCACTCCCAACTCGTCAAATACTGACGCATGTCCCTAAGTTTCAAGATTCAAAGTGTCAACGTCTGTTACGATCATTACATGCATTTTGCCTTGTCACAATAAACTTCCAACTTAGTTTAATTTGTTAGTTTTAGACAACAAAAGTACTTGGGTCACGTTAAAATGCAGATCTTTGTAACGTGAAATAAGTACTCTTGAAGCCTAACTTGCATATACAGTGTTAATTAAGTATGTAAGTTATGTATCAAACGTCAGGTAAAGTAAGTCAATGTTGACTTGGTTTCACACAGGACACAAACAGCGGTCTCCTGTGTGAAAGTCCTGCAAAATTACGTAATTTGCTCCGACCATCTAATACGGACAGCGATGGGTTTCCATTGTAGTTAGTTGAAAGCTAAATGGTGCCTCGGTACCAAACACTGAGGGCCACTGACACTGAGTTGGGAGTGAGAACCGGTTGTGGCGGAGTTAGTTGGTTTTACAGAATGACCCCTATAGTCTCATAATCACCTAAAGTCTTAACTAAGGTTGAAGCTAGAAAGAAAAGCTCAAAGCCGACCAAGAAGATCAGCAAAGAAGGATGGAAGGATAATGAGAAATCTATACTCCTGCTGTCAGATCTGACCCCAGCTGATCAAAGCCGAGCCGGGCGTGTTTCCTTTTACATTCTGCAAGGATGGCTCCAAAAAGCACAACACACAATGTGGAACAAGAGAATCCAACCGGTTCAGAGGGCCGGTGCATTAATGAGAGAACATTAACATTCCGATCACATTTAATTTAATTTCATGATTAAGGTTCCTCTGGGATCAAAATTAGTTGATTTTGCATTAATAAATACACCACGGAGGGCAATCTAACGGTATGAAGTCTGATTTCACGGACCGAATACGCAGTGGAGTCAAATTGTCGCTCTCTGGTTTTTAATAAAAGGCCAATGTTGGCTTTTTACATCAAACTAACCCTAACATCCAGTATTTCTCTGGAAGCTGGCGCTGAGAAAATCATTGAGCTTATTGCGATAGATAGTGCCAACACTCCATCAACACAATGGGATAAATTAAGAAGAAAAAAAGAAGCCCTGAACGTCACTGAACGTGTGTGTTTTGTACGCACCAGGATATGACTGAAGGACCCTAAGAATGGGTTTTCTCGGCGGGGCCTGGCTCCTGTCCATTAGCGAAGGCTCTTCTTTCTCCCGGCTACCCTCGGTGCCCGGCCTCTCAGCGGAGGCGCTCTGAGACACAACACCACCAAATGAGATGTGACTTGTGCCGCCATACTGTTCTATTAATACTGGATGGGGCCTACGTTGAAGGAGAGATGCAAAAAAAAGTACTCACCTGCTGCTTGATGAGGTCTGGTGGCTTTCCAAGCCTGTGGAGAGGCTGTGTAATTTTCACCCTAACATCTGAGGGTGTGAGAGGGAGACCTCGCCATCTTCAACAGACCCCCCCCTCTCAGCCAGCCTCGCCCACCTTCCCCCCGAAGGCAAAGAAAAACAGTAGATAATTACCTGGTGTGAAATTTCCTCGCAGTTTCCGCCACACGATGGGTGTTGGAGGACTGGGCTGCGTTTGTGAGGACATGTGACGGGGCTATTGTGTTGAGGCTTGTTTTGGAGGTGCTCTCCGAGGGGTAAAAGGAACTATTTAAAAAAGAATGGTTCCTTTCTTTTATAAACACAACAGTAAAGAGCCCATGCTATGATTTTGAACGCTTGTGCTTTTGAAATCACTGTAGCAGCGAAAAGAAAGTTAGCTGAAGTCTGAAATATCAAATTACCGCAATAAAATGGTGGACTTGAAGGAAAGACAATTCACAACCTTCATCAAATGTTGTACATTTAAAAATACTCCAGCACTCTCTTAAGAGAGTTAAGCGTAGATACATGACTACAGTTCTTAAACTGAAGCCAGCACAAACCTTCTGAGATATATTATTATACAGTTATTGTACAAGCTATTATTGATTTCAATGAATATTATGTCAGTGAAAGCATTATGTGTCATCCAGAAAACAGCAGTTCAACTATTTACACTTGATTCGAACATTTGTTAGAATATACAATGAGCTGCTTTTTCTTCTTTTCATCAGTGGTGCAAACAACAATGCTGGTTTTGATTTAGTTTGCAATCACTTTCCACGTGATGCACTTTCCATGTAGTTTTATTGTCTGCATCTGTCAGCGTGGAACTACATTCTTCTTTTTGCATAGAGTCATTTCTCTGACGTACCTCGTCTACACCTGTAGAATGTCTTTGCTGTTTAGGGTTGCTTTTTCTTTTTCTTTACATTTCAGCCGAGTTTCTATGACTTATCACCTCCGTCAAGGAGGGTATGTGTAGCATGGGCCTTTGCCCTTCTAGTTATTATGTTCATAAACGATCATTGCTCCAGAAGATATTAAGGATTTCACACAATATTATCTTTGTATATATGTAGACACATACATTTTTTGCAGAAAAGTGTCTCTTCAACGTTGCTCCAACATGTTGCCTTAAAGTGCCAGTGTCTAGGATCTGGCGGCATCTAGCGGTGAGGTTGCAGATTGCAACCAATTGAAACTTCTCCAATGTGCTTAACGGGAGCCAATGCAAAAATGTGAGTGGCCCCATCAAGAGTAAGTGTTTGATTTGTCCGTTCTGGACTACTGTGGCAGTGCAACATAGTGGACTCCATGAAGAGGACCAGCTCTGTATAAATACACCTCATTCTAAGGTAACGGACACGCTGTGGCTCGGTGGTGAGCAGGCCCTGAATGCACGCTGGCCCTTTAAGTAGAAGTAAGGTGCTTGATAAATGTGCCTTTGTCTACAGACTCACAGTGAAGAACTTTCTTACTCCTAATTTGGCAGTTATGAGCATTCTTGCATCTAATTCTAAGAAGTTTGATAAATACAGGCCTGCTCCTGTCTGTTTCAGTATCCCCATCACTTTGCAAAACGAAGATCTGAACATCTTTCTGAACAGTAGGAGTTCTCCCCTGCAGTGAAATATTGATTTCAGGGGGAATTTCTCGTAAAGTACAATCAGAGTTTCATGCTCCGGCCTCACTCAGGCCTTGTTTTGCGCGATCACCCTCAATAAATGCCAACCATGGGAGGACGGGGTGGAAAGAAGTGGTGGTGTTGGTGGAGGTTTCGTTCAAGAGCGAGGCTGCAGCAGGATTAATGATCAGAGAGGCAAACTTGGCTTTCGCTTGCATCACGTAATCAATGGCGTTGAGCGAGGCAGACGTGGCGGCCGGCGGAGGGGGCCCTCGACGAGGGCTTCAAGAGCCGAGACTAACTCTTTCCCATTTCTCAACAAGACAGAGGGCCCCTCACTGCCAAGCGGACAAGGTGAAACACTGTGGGGACCCCAGTTGAATGGCAAGGGCTTTTAAGCAGTTTAATGATTTTATTAATCTGACGAGTCAAATGCTCGTGCCGTGAGTCCCGGTGATATGTCATTTATCTTAAGTGGCTGTTTTCACTCACTTCTTTCGCCCTTGACTAGGATTAGGTAGATCTTAGGGATAGGGAGTAAACAGGAAAATAATATAACGGCACGTCAGGCTTGGCATAGGAATAAAAAGAAGCTCTGTTACAAATAAAACACAAACACTGGAGTGGTAGCGCCTTTTTTTTTTTTTTTTTGCTAAAAAAAGGACAGGGGTTATAAAGTAAAACCAAAGCACATTTATAAATATGCTGGTTCTGTTCCGTCTTCGGTGAGTTGTTACAAAGCACATTTCCAACACAGCAAGGGTTCTTTTTTCTTCTTCTGGATTTCAAAGTCGCAGGGATTTGATTGACATGTTGGTTTGTTCCCGGTGTTTAATTGTATTTTCAAAGATCTCTCTGGGATCACAAGGTTGACTAGTTGTTGTGTTTATCATGTTGCGTTGCTTTCTTACTCGCTTTTGATCCGACTTCTTATGCTCTTGAATAAATGCCTGCTTTCATTTTGCAAATGCACTCTGGTTTCTAATTGAGGATAAAATGGTCCTGTGCAACTGCAAGACTCCCCCCCACCCCTTCAACATTAGTAGATAGCAGATGCCTCTAATCAGAAGTAAAGGGTCACGTTGATATTTTAATGCTGTATGATGACGCCTCGACAAGAAACATTCAGAGTAAAAAGTGTTCCCAACCCACCTTTGCAATTGGGCCATTGGCTGATTGGTTGTCTTTCATAATTTTCTTACCTTTGTTTTTTTGTTTTTTTCACTTCATACATTCATACATTTTCGAATGTTGTTTCTAATTTGTTTCATGATGACCCCGATGAAGGCCACAAGCAGAAATGCTATACTGAACGATTTGCTTGGGTTTTGAGTAAAGTATGACTTCTGGATGATATATGTAATACAATTAATTGAATAATCATGAATTAAAGCCATTATTGTCAAGCACATGTAGAGGATATTTGATATACGCCATATGCAAATACACAAAGGCTGTGGTACACAACTGTGCACTCCCTACATTTTGCTAAAATGAGATGTATCCCAGCCAGCCTTTCATTTACACAAAGCTTGTAATCTACTGCAGTTACATTACAATATCTCGTCTCTTGATTTAATGATCTCTCCAAAGAGAGATTCCTTTCATGAAGTCTGTGTGATCATTCCCTTTGGCTGAGCAAGAGGTCCTAACATTTACATAACTGTGTTTATGTGTGGATGGATGAATATTTGCTCAAGGCGGTGTGAACTGACACACAGATGGAAGTTGAACTTGCATTTGAACTTCAGGGATTTAAATATATATAAATATATTTGTAATAATGAAGTCTAATGCTCATTTCTGATGTATATGTACCGTTTAGAAGCCTCGGCTTTTGGTTGTCAACATCTTGTTATTTTGCACAATCTTGTTTTTTTCTGTGAACTGTGAAAATATAACAATTAACTTGTCACGCGGCCGGAACTGTGGAGGAGGACTTGGACACAGAGTGGAGGTTTAACTAACCGTATATTTATTCCTTAACAAAAAATCACAGGGAAAAAAAACCTGGAAATGACTAACACTAGGTTTCTGGACATGACTATGACTTGGCGTGTGTGCAGGACGAAGGATCAGACACACTGGCACAGGACAAGGGGAGACACAGACTATAAGGACACATGAGGGAAGTGGGGAAACAGGTGGACACAATCAGGAATCAGGGAAGACAATCAGACTGGAGACACAAAAGGAAGGGCACGGAACCTGAAACGAAAGGAGTTAATTTCCAAAATAAAACAGGAAGTCACAAAACAAACATGGAGACAGGACAAAAACCCAACCTGACATACAGGTGTGACATAACTTTATGATCTGAAAACAAACCATGAAAAGGTTCAATTTCTAAAACTCCAAGACCGGAGATGCACACCTTATCATAATGGGGAACAAAGAATACCATCTTTGTGTGGAAAATAAGCAGTGTAGTATGAAAACAAAATTACGCTATACAATATCAACTTCAGCACTGACACAGCAACAACCACACATGTCAATCACCTTGTAGCCCCGCCCTAAAGCATTCCCTGCTTTATGGTCTGTTGACTCTAAATGGACCATAATTTACTAAATGAACATCATTCTGTATTGAAGAAGACTTGAACATAGAGATTGAGACCATAAACTCATGTTTACAATGTTTACTGAGGGAATAAATCAAGAGAGTAATTTGTATAGACTTCTATACAACCACACTGGTTTTTGCAACTCTTTTTTGCGCCCTGATGGCCATTTGTAAGAATGCAGGTTTGAGGCACTCCAGCATTGTTCTCAGACCCAGAGGTTGACGTCGGGTTTAACGTTAAAAACATCTGCCTGCTGCTGGTAGAAATAACACTGATGAGATTGGTCAGAGTCAAACGAAACAGTTACGTTTTAATCATTGCTCACACTTCAACGTTATTTACAGCAGAAAGTTGCTTCCGTAGCAAAAGATCCCACAGATTGTGCTTGAATTTGCAACGATTTTTTTCATAGCGCTTGGATTGCATTGTAGCACAAAAAATGGATCAAAGCAAAAGCCTGACTGACGGATCAATAAAGAGTTGTCAAACAGGAATGATTTACGACAGCCATCTTAATCACTGTAATCTTTAGAATTCTTCAGTTCAAGCGCTAATATTTTTCACTGTAAGACTTCAGTTATGCCACCATTCCAGTTTCTCCATCTAAATCTATATTTATCTAGAATTGGCAAGACGCAGGCAACTGTAGGACCGAAGGTCAATCCAACCAAATCCTCTCCACCTCAACGTGTTCTTATCATACAGCCAGCTGCCTGCCAGACGGGTCACGGTCGTGATGAAGCGTCCGTCGGCTCCAGCGGGCCTGACCCCACGAAAGGAAAACTGTCACAAACTAAGTTCTCTCAAGTATCCAGCCTCCGAAAGAACGCGTGATCAATCGTGCTGACGCGAGTGTTTTCACGAGCACCATCCTCAGTCGGAGAGCGTCAGCGTGTGATTATACCTCCATCTATCATTGTGATGGGACTAAGTATTGGCTCCTTGTGACAGACTCTGAGGAATAGGACTCGACTTCAAGACAGACTTCACAGACTTCACTGGATCAGCAGTCTGTAGCATTCACGAGAGACGACGGGGGCGGCTCAGCTTTTCCCTTATCCTCTCAACCACCTCTTAATTTATAGTCCCGGGCTTCCTCTTCTGAGAGTTCTCTTCCTGTCCATCCCTGCCATGTACTCCTGGTGCCCTCTCTGGCTGATAGTGGTGATACAATGAGGAAGTGTTTTAAGGGATTACAGGAAAACTGTACAGCAGCAGAAAAAAGAAAAGAAAAAGCAAAGAGAAGGAGTATCTAAATATACACATAAAGGTTGATGCAAGAGACTGACTCTGGCTTCCGCTGGGGCGTTTTAAGCTGTATACAGTACACAACACTTGATATTCCCTCAAAGCACTTATGAATTGTAAATGTGTTTTATTATCCTCTGGAGCTACCACTTTGTGTTTTCTCTTAAGCGGAAAGAGATACAGCTATCTGAGGAGGCGGACAGGATGTGAATCCCCCCCGAACAATTGACGCTCATCAAATTAACCCTCCCCTTAGTAGTCTATTGTTACAATTAGAAGTTAGTGAAGCTATTCCTTACATATCGGCAGCTGTTGTCTATTTTCCTTTAATTTGTTGTAATTTGGAAGGGATCGACTTAATGCCTCGTCCAACAAGAACACGTTCTGCCGATATGGATTGTTGCGGGGCGAGCTTAATTGATGCTGAGCGTTGCAGCAGAATTCCCGGTGAAAAAAATAAAAAGGGCGACGGGACGAGTGGCTGCTTGACAACCTGCCTCGGTGGAGGAGCTCCTCTTCTTCACGGTCATGTTATTGGAGACGCAGTGACGTTAAGAGGCACGACGCGCCTCAGTCGTTTCCTCGTGTTCGCAGTCGGTCGCAGCTGTCCGTCACTCCGGATAGGTGTGTGCTCGTCAAACCCGCCATTTGCATGGCGACTTCCTTTGATAAGAGGCAAGGGGGAAAAACAAAGGGGCTGAATGCTTCACTCTTAACCTTAATACATTTCTCTCTTCTTTTTTTTTTTTTGTGTGATTAAATTACATGTTTCACTGAATCTTAATTGCTTTTGTGAACCTGCTTATGCGATCTGATTTGCAATTTTCAGTGGGAATGGTATTGTATTACTTTGAATATCAAGGAAAGTCAGACAGGGCAACACACTTACCACAATTTGCTCTTGGATTTTTAATGGCCTGAAACACAGTTCAAAGGATTCAAGGATTATAATTGTCAAAAAGACAAGTTAAATTGTTCTTTTCAAAGATTTGCATGCACTTTTCTTTTAACTAAATTTTACTGAAATTGGGGGAAAAAAGACTATTTTTCCACTGAAAGAGTATGCAAAGCCTTTGCCACACGGTCCACGCTGTGTGATATGTTTTCCATATACAGGACGGTCAATCCCATGGTGAAGGACTAATGAATATACGGGCGCCTCTCCAGCGATCATCTGCTGTGAGATTGGCGCTTAAAATGCATAATCAGCTGTAATTAATCGAACAAAGTGATTAATCACATTTCCCTCCCTCTCTGTTTGCATGCAACCTGTCATAATCAATTATTTGTGGGATAAATCGTGACTCTGGAGATGGAGATGGCAGGAGCCGAGCAGGGCGCCTGATGAAGACTGATGACAGCCCCAAACATGGGACATGACAGTGGGAACATGCTGGAGATTGAATTCGTAACCCTCCGAGCACATCATAAATTATCTCTCTGAGAATAAAATGATTGATTTGAATCGCTCCTATCCGCACCTGGAATTGCTGCCCTTCACAGGAACGGACCTGGTGGGCGAACGCTACACAACGGCTGAGATTATGTACTCAAGAAAACCGTAGGACATGTGCTGTTTGAAGAAATCTCTTTTTTTATAGCCTTGAAGAGTCTGAGGGAGACGTCTAGAGCCAAGTCGCAGTCTGTAAGTGTATCTGTCCATTTCTATGACCGTCTGCTCACAGGAAGTTCAGCTCCTGACGTCCGACAAAGACATTTAGCGACGGGTAAGGATACGTTATCCGAAGCTGAAATCTCTAACTTTTGCACATTGTCAGCTTCTCCAGAGGTGAGAGGTAGTTGAGTGACAGGGCAACTACAGGAAAGATGTCAGAGTTACAGGGAAGGGTTTTCTTTGAAGACTTCTGTTTATTTAAAATCTGAAAAGTGTGCCAGGCAGCACAAAAGACTGCTGTGAATGTGCTGGCTCAGCTTTGTACACATACTATTGGCATTGTGTGAACGACACAGAGCAACCCTGACAAAATACGTTGATGTACCACTAATTTGCTTCATCAAATAGATTGTGGCGGAACTATTTCTGCCTGTGTTATATTTACTGATACCCTTTTATGTCAATGCATCATACCTCATGTTGACTTTTTGAACATAAACCAAATTAACCCCAACCCTAAAATTATTAAAAAACAAACACAGTTTTCAATACTATTCATGGGCAACAATAGACAACCATTGCATTTACAGTTATATATAGTATAGTACATAGTGGTTTTTAATTTGAGGCGGCGGCACGTAAAGTAAACCCAAGCAACGAGGCAGGAACATGGACGCCAGCAGTGAAGGCAGAAGACCTGACACTAAAGCAGGGAAACACACAGCACTAAATGCACAAGAGACTAATCAACTAATGAAGTACAGGTGGGGTACAAAGCAGGGGCGGAAAAGACCAAGGCAGGAAGTAAACGCTGAACATAAGGAGAGTGACTTTCAAAATAAAACAGGAAACAGACCACATGTGCAGGACCCTCTCTTTAAAAACAGACTCAGTGTTTACGTTCCCTCTTTCTACAGTTGTACTTAGCATTTCACTGCTCCACATTCAAGGGAGGGGGGGGGGGGGGGGTATTATTGTGAAGCAGTCACAGTAAACGCAATAGTTAGAGACATTGGCACTGACCATGATTACCATGACATTGCAGCTACAAAACAAGACTACAGTAATGTTCTTGCATTTCTTCGAGGGCGGATCAGTTTTAAATATTATTATTACTGACACCTTCACTCGAACGATGAGTTAGAAATCTCGACGTTTATAACTTTAACCAAGCTTCAAGTTGGCTGAACACGACCACACACATGTTAATGATGCTTTATCGGCCAGTAAAGACAAATGAAATATGTTGACAGTGAAAGTGACACAGTTTGCCCGTGTTCAAATGTGAACGCTTCCTCATGATGTCGATAAAAATGTACTCGGGCCTGTTTATTTCACTAAATGATGGATTGTGACACCGCGGTCGTGATCCAATCAAGAACTTGTTATTTTACTTTTGTGTACAGCGCTCAGTTCCTGTGATCTTCACGGGAGGGAAACGCAATACGCTCCCCCTCTCGGAGCGAGACGGAGGTGAAGGTCTTCGATGAGCCCAGACAGAAGCCCTGCGTTGGCACAGTCATCTTAACAGGTCAACACTCAGGGCGCTACAGCACAGTCAGGACTGTCATGTGCTATCAGGACCTGCGTCTCTCTCCCACACTTCAAAACAAGCCCCCACACTCTAGTCTGGACCATGTGACAAGCGCACACGGATACACACACACACACACACACACAGACACACGCACACACACTCACACACGTGCACGTACGCACAGAACTCCACATAACTACAGAGGATTGTTGGGGCTGAAAGAATCCGGTGGGTTGATGGGTAGTTATGGCAGGTGACAGAGTGTGCTGCATGCTCAGACAAATGGAGTCTGGCAGCTTCCCTTCAGAGAGACTTGAGGCTGTTTTTTTATATATTTTTTTTATTTTTTATTATTATTTATTTTTTATTACTGCCTGACTGACTGCTTCTGCCTTTTACCAAACATCCTTTGTTTACCTCTGTTCTGTTCCGTCTCACCTCAGATGACAAGCCATCCGTGGAGAGCCACTTCCTCTCTTCCTCCTTTCTTTCATCCTCTCTGCTTCCTTCCTTCCTTCTTGTTGCTCGTCGAGCCTTTTCTGCCACGATGGTAGATGTTTTTTTTTAAAACCGACGACGTGGTGTTGAGCCTTTCTCACATGGAAGTTCATAGTTGTGCAAATGAGTCGGGGAACAATCACGTGACAGGGAATGGTGTCTTACTGCACTCTCGGCTAATCCTGGTGTTGGGATCAAGATAACACCCGACCTATGTGAGCGGAGTGCAACGCGTTGGGATTGTGTCTGTCACAGATTAAATAAAGCTTGCACTGATATTGTGACCTGCTGAGTATTATAATACAATCAAATTCAATGTCACCTTTTTATGTAGGACATTTGCATGTCTGGATGTGATTTAGTCTGATTTCACTCCTCCCTGATTAAAATGCATCTGTGCTCTCAACGCTGACGTTGTATATTTCTCTTGCAGAAATGAGATTGCTGGGCACACAACTTCATTTTGCAATATTTACATATTCTTAATTTTAAGCTCATCATGTGTGTGCGAAATCCTATACCTTATTTAGTTTCCCCTCAGATTTCCACACGCAGGAAGATGTCGCCTTTTAAATAAAAGTATAGTAGAAGGGCATATTAAGGAACTGCTCGGTCAGAATGAACTGACACACGCTCGCTTCATTTTTGCCAAATAAGTCGCCAGTTTTTCTACACATTATTTTTGATAATCAACCCGTATCTGTGGCGTTTGACCGTCACTTACTGACCTTGTTTATGTTATATTGTTCTATTCAAAGCCACCAGAGTTCATTCACTAAAACAGTTCATCAGAACACAGGAATAAATGAGCTGGCGTTATTCATAATCTTATTGTTTGGCTCACTTTGGTGACCTAAGTCACGGCTTTCTGCTAATGGCTAAGGGGGCGTTTCCATTTGAAAAACAAACAAACAAACAAACAAACAAACAAACAAACAAACATGAAAAGAGCGTAGATGAACCCGCCCTTTAAAATGCACTTACACGAGTGGCTCCTACCAGTTTTTCCCAATGACAGCCTCGATATAAAATATGTTTTTTTTATTGGTTTAAGGATAGAAATTGAGTCTAATCCAAACCAGAAGTACAGTACTCCACCAAGAGGTTTTTCTATTCTCAAAGCTCATTTCTTATTTGAAAAGATTTCAGCTTTACCACATGACAGGATATGAATCTGAATAGGAAAATCATGGCTATTATACTGAAGTGAAATGCCATTTGTTTTTTTTCTGTCATCTATTATCCGACGTTGAACGCTCAACCTACTGAGCTCAGTGTCCTGTCAATCTCAGCCGGGACTGGAAGACAGCCGAACGGTAAGCCAAATGGTAAAGAAAGCTAAACCAGGCCGAGGTGCTTTAAGAAGCTCGGGGACCTTTAGGAGCAAGAGCAAACTAAACGTTTCATAAAGTTTAGTTTTTCTTTTCCAGAACATTTAACTGCAACTTAGAAAACAGTCTTAGAAAATGCTCAGTCTTTACCACTAAGATCAATTGTTGTGTGGAAACAAATGCCCTGATCAATATTTCATTCAAAATTCTTGTTACGGAAATCTGGAAAAAATGGCTGCGGTGAAAAATAAAAGGTCTTTCAGACAACATCAGGGACATCAGGTACATATAGATTGTGTAACAATTTCCAGGGGAGGGGTTTTGTGCTTCCATCAGAAAGGATCTGGATCCCACAGCAGGCTTATGTCAGATTAGCCGGCGGACTGATTGATTTCATTTGCAGACAGAAAATGAATCTGACCTAAAACACAGGCGCGACTGCGTAGGTCTAATCACGTTCACATCGCTAACAGCTAATTAACGACGAGGAAATGCATCGTGATATGGCCGCGTGGCAACACATCATTAAGTCCTGTGATGGCCAGTGAACATAATGCCACGGAATTTAGACAAGTGCATTGATTTGAAGTAAGCCTCTGGACAAACAAGCCATTCTTTGAGTTGTCAGCATATCGATATGTGTAAGCAAGACGTTATTGACAGTCCCTGACATTACTGATCTCCTAAAGTTTCCACTTTCAACCACAAATCCCCCTCGTGGCAAAGTCATCTTTATGAGGCGCACTCAACGGATGCATATGCTTGGTTTCTGTTGCCAGTGTGTGTGTGTGTGTGTGTGTGTGTGTGTGTGTGCGTGTGTGTGAGTCTTGTGCCCTGATTGGAATTGGCAGTGCTGCAGCCGAATGGCTTGTTGGCTGTGTGTTAGAGGGGAGGGAATCAGTCAGACTAACCGTTCTAGTCGCCGAAAATCCAGCGTCGACCAACCAATCGCATTCATTGATGGGACACTTGAGGGTGGGAGCACAACCAGCTGTTTATAGGATTGACACTTTGTCGCCTTTTGGAGTTGGTACAACAAGTGTTTCAGCAAACAGTTTAGCATTATTATTGTTTACCGGCTACCGGAATAATTTAACTCCTTTATATTCAACCCATTTTTGGTGGGACTCCAGAGAGAAAAAACTGGTTGTTTTGCTGCTAAATGCTCGACCCCTTCTCACTCCCAATGCGTCAGATGCATCTCAGCTGGCTCAGTGCTCCTCAATGACCGACACAGACGAACGCTTTACGGCAGACGGCGTACAGGACGAGTTAGACTGGTATACAAAATATCTCTCCTTTCCAACATCTCTGCCCTCTGACTCTCTTCTATAGACAGAGAGATGTAATATCCTGCTGACTCAGCTGGCCAAGAATCAAAGAAAAAAAGAATGAAAAGAAACAGTTTCTGCCAAGACTGACCACCAACTGTCAAGCAGCATCTATGTAAAGCTGCTGCAGTAAAACAGTGGAAGCAGAAGTATGATTTACTGTATGGCCACTGTAGCAGATTTCATCTCAGAGTTCCCAGAAATTATTTAATTGAGCATTTCTGGGATATTTTCAACGGAAGTATCTTTCAAAATAGCAAAAGGGACCAGTCCTGAAATGTTTGGATCTAATATACAATCATTTGATGCATATATCTTGGTTCCGGAGAGAGAGTTGAGGTGTCTTTGAACCCCACATTCCTGACCGTGCATGGCAGCCTGAACGTCTGTGTGTGTAGTCGGTAGGCTGCAATGGCATTATATAAATGCAGCTATGAAAATGTATCAAATAAATATTGAACTTTACCAGTTAAATATTTTTTGTGGAACAAGTTTCTAAAAATATATGTTTAAATATGCAAACGATGCATAATCTTACCATATTACCATCTTAAATATGTGCTAATTTGCATCAAAGGTTAAAAATTATTTTGTAGACAGTTTATAGACATATTAGAGTCAATGGTTTTTACAGAGGGATTTTGGGATATCTCTTCATATCACTTAATTAATCAGAAAATAATATCAGCCATAACAATAACTATTTTTAAGGAATGAAATGTTCTAAAAACAGGCTATGCATGATAGATGAACACGCCTATTTGTAAAAAACCTTCAGCATATAGATACACATGCAATGTTGGTGTAGATGCTACTGAAGTGGAGATATCTGGATTTTCATTTTGAGAAAACTGCTGAATATCTTTATTGTAAAATTCCATGCATTTGGAAGACATGACATTGATCAGACTTAAATTAATGAACTGAAACTCCCCCAGTTGATTACTTACATTAAGACAATTATTGTTTGTCATACAAGTACTGAATATTATGTTTAAATAAGTGAATGAAGCATTATCTAACGGGGAATTATAACTTATACTTGTATTTACGGGGAATTTAGGACAAATCTTCAGAAGCAAATAGACAAAGTAGTAATTTAAACACTGAAAGAAGGTATGGAAGCCCAAAATGGCCCTGTGCATGAACAACAAGTGCCTCACCCGAAGCCTGCTCACATATGCCACGACAATGAACAAATCATGTCTAATACTAGTTTTTACAAGATCTGCTAATAATAATGTCAACAGCTCGGTCCATCCACACACACTCACACACTGCTTAGTGTTATACATCTTTATAAGATGCAGAATCACGTTAATGCAACTTTTTTTTTCTCTCTCCTGTTCTGTGCTTCAAAGTTGAAGATTTATTTGAAAGAAGTGGGTCTCAGAAGCCATGCTGTCATTAATTTGTCTTCATATGCACACGGTTAGAAATCAGGTGACTGATCACTATGGAAACCATGATAATCCACTGTACATGTGCAACTTAATGTCAGCTGCTATATGTGTAGACACTTAACCTCTCACTACATACACGGAAAGAATACACAAATGCACATAGCTCCCAGTTACCGTGCACTTTCAATATAAATCCTCTGCGTGCATAACCTTCTGCTTTTGTTTCCATGTTAACAGCTAAAAGCTTCCCCACACTCTTCTGAGGCCTTTCCTTTGCTTCCATGTGTTCATATATATACTCTATATATTCGTATATTGACATCATACCAGCAACACTACTAGAGTTTGGATGTCTTTATCTGTAAAGCAAGCTGCAGACAAAAAAAAAAAGTAACTCGTTACATTTCATATTTCCATTTAAAAATGAAAGCCCTTCACTTTCTCAAGCTTTTAATCTAAAATAAGATAGAGGACAGTGTTGTGAAAGATGTAGTGACATGCACGGCCCCCTAAATTAATAGATTGCCAGCTTTTAAATGTGGACTGTTGTCATTATTTATAAATGACTTTTATTGTGAAATTAAATGAAACATTCTGGCCATTATGAAATACAAACTGTGTGTAGAAAGAAGGGCTGGCAGCAGCTGTCTGTGGCCACGACTGCAAGGCAGCCGTCACGCAGGGGATTCCTAAAACCGGCTGCTAAACCGACACCGATGGCTAGCTGCAGGCATTTTCCTCATCAAATCGAGCTAAACTAATGGTAAACCTTTTGCCATTGAGGAAATAAGTTAAAAAGTGATTTTAAGTGCAGTGGCCGTTCAGAGTTTAGTTGCAACTTGAATATATCAGCACAAAAATGATCTGCAGTGAATGGGCACAGCCTGTAAAAACAACATGCTCAAACTCAGCAAAAGTGCCACAGCTTGTTTTAAAAAAAAATGTAATTAATATTGAACGTGTCCAAAAGACAGTCATTTCGACAGGGAACCTCCTTGGGTCCCCGGCAGTACAACCCGCCAGGTGTGAAGTAGATCAGAAGAAGGATTCTCGAGAAACAGACCTCGCTTTATAGTTAGATATTTACTGGATATATGTTTACAATCTGACAGCAGGATCACATTACATTTGGTTAACCTGTTATGACTGGGAGCATTTTTTTCACGCTTGAAGTGTGAGAGGCATTTTCAGTGTCCAAAAATAAATAACTGAGAACAGCTCACGCCGTTTTGCCTCCAGCTTCTAACTGAACAACATTCAACCGACAGCTGACGTGGGGACATTGGACATTATCACTGTTGCTGCCGGACAAAAGAATCACTGTAATGGGGGAATTTTTCTCTGGAAAGACCTTTTACTTTTTTTTCCCGTAGCGGTAAAATTGCTCTTTGATGTCTCGGGAATGATGCAACCCTGAATTTCTCTTTTCCCCACCAAGCCACCTTCAAATCACAAGAAAGGTCCTCCTCCATCAGATGTGTGACATCAGGTGTCAACTATTTGGCTCATTTACCCTTTACTGTATTCATTCCTATGTATTCATATCGCTTTTGTGTGACGAGGGAAAAATGTATCTAATTTTTGATCTAAAAATGTATCTACCTGGCTGACCTGCACATCCGAGAGAACCACCTGCTGACAGTAAAACTGTATCTAAACTGAGCCCTTTTTTTATTCCAGGGACACCGGGAGAAAGTCCTCCATGTTTTTTTTTCTTCTCATTTGGATTACTGTGATTCATTCTGAAGTGTTTCTTCCCCCCTTACAACTCCTCCAAAATGCTGCAGCAATGCCTGAAGAAGAAATGATCTTTGCTGCAGCTACCTGGGAGTTTCAGAATTGATTTTTTAAGATTCTACTTTCATGCCTCAGCTGGCTACGTCCCGTGGCTATATCACAATCCTTGAAGTCCTGTGCAGGCCGCAGTGCAGGTCGAGCTCCTCGGGCTCGGCCCTTTTGGTTGTTCAAAGGTCTTGATTGAAAATAATACATTTTGATTTTCCATAAGCTACAGTGTATGCGAGGAGGGTATCAAAAGGCTGTCTGGCCTCTGTATTTGCCTTGAGCCACTGAAACCAGAACGGGCACTAGTCAGGACGGCCCTGCACATTTATGGTTGTTATTAGCATAATTGTGCTTCATTATCTATTGACTTGAAGGCTGCAGGAAACCCTTGTTATTACAGGGTCCTTGCCCTAAAACAAGCATTCGGTCCAGAAAAGATCACAGCAAAATTCTTCTTCAAAGATACAATTTCCATGTTTTAAATATTTGACCTTCAAACATCTACGGCATTCCCTTCTCAAACTTTGGCCAATTGGCAGGATAGTTATGTGTCCATAATTATCCTGCTGAGAACAACTTTACATCTCAGATCCATCATGTGTTCCATTCTGTTGCCTTGCCCTCCCTGGACCGTGTTAAAGCAAAATGGGATGATGACTTTGGTGAGAGGATCTCAGATGAGATCTGAATCCTCCATTGAAATGATCCATACAACCTTCATTTTTGGTCCCATCCTATATCGATTCAATTCTGGGCTAAGGGTGTTGAAACCTGTTTTTACATGTGTAACAAGGTCAAAGCATCTATCAATGATCATTTCTCCGGAGGCCAGGCAGATGCTGTGACTGTCTTTTAGCAAGAGGCCTCCTACTGTAGGAGTGGAAATCCAGCCCTCCGTCTAAAAATATGGCGGCTGATTTAATCTTTGTGATCTCTAACACATTTCAGTCGCACAGCAGTGGCAAAATCAAACTCATTGACTTCACAAAAGCTGGGATGTGTAGGTTGCTTGAAAAAACCCATGTTGATGTGGAAGACTTCAGGATGTCAAGAATTATCATGACAGCTTTGGGAAAGTACAACATTCAGGTTTCTTTCCGACCTCCATTGACAACGCGTCCTCACCCCCGACCCGTTCAAGGTCACTGGCCTTACGTTTTCAAACTGTGACGCTTCGTGTTCCCCTCTATAGCCTCAGTTTTGCACGAGTCAATTGCTGCTTCTGTGTTCACTGGAAATGGCAACAAAACTACTTTAGGAAAGGTTTGTGTAACTATTGGCTACATCATGTACATGACACCAGTTAAGTACGTTGAATAACGTGTTGTAACCCATGGATTTTATTTTTACGTAGAGCGCCATAGTTCCGGCTGGTCTCATCCAGCATTCGTAGCAATACCTATGAAAAACCGTGCGCCGTAATTTGTACAGGCAAATCTTGACGAGGAAGTACGAAGGCAGCTAAATTACGCATCGGGTAATTATTTCAGAATTCCTCATTGTGCTCTTTTGATGTAATATGCCTTCATAATACAGCACCAGTGGAGTTGACGATTTTAATTCTTGGAATTACCCCATAATATTCCGGTGGTACTTCATGTGCTCATGTTCAAGCAATACCCTATGGTATGGTCCTTTGCCATTAATGAGCTTATTCAATTTTCACTTTAATTCACAGCATTCGCTTGCAGTTCCGATTCGGGCTTTGGGAATTCATCTGCACAAAAGATACATCATTAGGTTATTGTTGGCTCACTGTGGGGAGTGTGTTGTCGCGGCGTATCATCTGAGATGACTTAAGCACTGTTTTATCCTGAGATAATACTCTTAGATTCGAATTATCTACTTATCGGTTAATCCCATCGCACTCATTTCCTGAGGGTTACAGTGGGCTAACGTGATTCCAGCATGTTTTGATCTCTCTCATCCTAGCATGTGCATGCTGAGCGCACACACACACACACACACACACACACACACACACACACACACTCTCATCTTATTGTGTAGCTTCCTGGAGCAGACTGAATTCCCGCGTGACTCGACAGTGTCCCTGTGGAGAGACGGGGCAGGGAGACGGTATCAGCCGCCGACGCTGGTGACAATTATCAATGTGATGTGTTCCAGCTCCGGGGTGGGGATGTGGACGTGAGGGGGGGGGGGGGGGGGGCAATGGGTTAGAGGTGAGTATAGCCCGGATCCAAAGACCAAGAGGAGGAGGGTGGTTGCAGTGAGGGCATGGGGGGGGGGGGATGTCTGCTGGCTGAGAAACTGTGGAACAAAGCCAAGTTCTCCATTAGGGAGCCTTGCAAGGTCACTCCAGTATGCAGTCCTTGTGCCAGGCGACCCAGGCTCTTTGGTCTGTCCTATAGGGAGGGAGGAGGACGAGGAGGAGGAGGTGGGTGGGGGAGACGGAGAGAGCAACAGATAGAGAGAGACACCCGAAGAGAGAGAGAGGGGAAAGAAGTGTGGGCCACGGTCCAACCCATCTGGGATGCGCTCCGCAGACAGTCGGTGCCAGAGGTCACTGACAGAGCCGACCCCATCTTTGTAGAATGTCTGAAGGTTCCCCGCGAGAAAAATGAGTTTTAGCAGGGAATGAAAAATAATAAAAGAAAGCCAGCCGACTGTTCTAGATCCTTAATCAGAGCAAAGGTCTGCATGAAAACAAGGGTGTCGAAGCGCTGAAATACTAATGTTCCCCCTCCTCGCGAGATATTTTATGGCACCTTGCCAGCTGGGGTGGGTGTGGGTGTAGGGAGGGGGGGGGGGGGAGACGTGGGTAGACGGGTGGCATTGTAAAAAGACTGGACAGTAACTTTTGCCCTTGAGAGGAGAAAACAACAAGTAAACAGTTTTGTTTTATGTTGTTTTTCTCTTTCGGCTTGGCCGCCTACAGAATGTTAACTTTAGTTCCCGTGGGAGGAGTCATTTACGCTCGCTAATGTGATGAGCGCTTTTCAAATTAAGAAGAAAAGGAGGGCCACTTCACAATAAACGTTGTTTGTGTTTACCACTTTAAAGTACCACTTGGTTGTCGCTTATAGTGTTGATGGTCTTGTGAGGAGGCCTGCACAGCGCAATACAGGTCTATTTGGAGAAAATTGGAGCTCATTAAGAGTGTGTGTGTATGTGTGTGTGTGTGTGTGTTTGTGTGTGTGAGGCGTCCATGTACCTGTATGCACGAGGGCTTTTGAGCCTAGCATTCATCCTCGTTGCTCTCCTCTTCAGCAATACTAGCTTTAGAGCTTTTAAATTGTAATGTGATAGGGTTCACCTGCAAAGCCACCACAATGAATTATTAAGCTCTCCACTATGGATGACTGAGTCTCATTATAGCCCCCCTCAGTACTGCAGAAAGATAAGCATGGCTGATTATTTCTGGGTTCCCTTTTTTTTTTTGCCTTGCTTTTTTTTTTTGCCCCATAAAAAAAAGAAAAGAAAAAAAGAAGAATTCAGCAGTACAGCTGGAGTGAGATAAGATTTAAAATGTGTATTCAGATGTTCTTTCACGCTCTGGGAACTGGATGCAGAAGAAAAGGTATGGTGCCGCGATTCGACATCTCCCTCTCTCTCCATCTCTCTCTCCCTCTCTCTTCATCCCCAAGCCAACAGTACAGGCTGTATGGTGATAACTTTTCAAAGTGAACAAAGGCATCAAAAGGATGGAGGAGACCCGGGGATTATTTAAATACTAGGTGCATTAGAAGCCCCGGTGTGCTTTCCATCCCTTAAGTCATCAACAAAACCTGCTCCACTTTTCTCACTCTGGCTGAGGAGTATGTATACTACTGACAAAAGAAAAGAAAGACAGGGATAAAGAAGACGCTCCGGCAACCTGGCTTAAAAGTATTATGCCGTTTAAATACTCGTGAATAACCGAGCGGAAAGGCCCTCCGTTAACAGATAACAACGAGGTGACCATAACGGGGATGATTATCTGCACATTATTCCACAAAAAAGTTGGAAGGCAGACTAAAATAAAGAACTGCTCACACATGCAGTCACAGAGCGAAGCTTTTCTCCTGCTTTGTCTCAGTATTCGGTGCCTCGTGGCTTTGAAAACGCATCTGCAGCGGCGTTGTCGGGCCGCAGCGCTCACAACTACAAGGCGGGTTAAAAAAGATTTGTGCGAGTGCCAATAAAAGCAGCGCGGAGCTTTCAAGTCTCCTATCCGCCTTTGATCAGCCGATACGATAACATGACACCGCATCGCGGGCGGAATCGGCTCGTGGCATGAATCCTTTCGTCGGTTTGGCATGTCGTCTGCCCCTGGTGGTTCGCTGAGTGGCGTATCATTAGCGCCGGCTGTCATCACCGCACCTCCAGTCGGGCGCGGCAAGCCCGAGATTGTTGCGTTTCCACGCGTGCGTTATTGCTTGGTGAAGACAGACAATTATTATTGTCGGGGGCGAGAGGCAGAAGGAGTAAATTGAACCTTGTAGAAACCTTATGAAATGCCTTCAAACTGGATGGCAGGCTTTTGCCTCCTCGCTTGCGAGAAGCTGTCGGAGATGAACGAGTTCCCCACGCGACGGCGGGCCAGTCGGTCCCGACACAACGCGCTGAATGGATTTGAGCCAGATGAACCAATTCGGTGAAGCAGAACATTTACACCTGGAGATTTAGATCAGATTTAAACACAATTATCTTTAAGCAACAAGAAAAAAAAAGCTCATCAAAGAGTTTACTAAATATCACCGCAGGTGACTGTTATCTGTTTGTAATTATGTTTACAGGTGTAATAAAAACTGTTGAAATGGAAGATGAATGACTTGTTTTTAGCGGCGAGCAACTCAATGCAGCACCTCGAAAGGCATTAATGGCAGTAATAACTCTTCGCATCCTCAATCGATGCCGAGCAAAATTAATATTGGAGAGTAAATCTTTCATTTTCTTGATTGATTACCGTCATTAAGAGCATTGATCAGCGGCGAGGAGAAGAGAGAGAAAAAAGAACAGCGAGCGGCTAAAGGGGGGGGGTGGGTATGGGGGGGGGGGGGGGGGGGGGGGGGGGGGGGGGGGGGGGGGGGGGGGGGGGGGGGGGGGGGGGGGGGGGGGGGGGGGGGGGGGGGGGGGGGGAGGGGGGGGGGGGCGGAGCAGCTTGTAGCTTTTTTATCTGCCTCAGACAACATTAAAGAGGGAAACAGAGGCTCATCCTCTCCTCGCTGCTGCGTCTGGAACAAAGATGTCAGAGAGAAATTTGCAAGCGTCAAGGGAAACGTTTTTTTTGTTCTGACCTCCTCCAGCTAAATGAACGCTCGTCCTTGATCGCGGGAAATGGATGCATAAAGTGTATGAAAACAGGAGAGATGACTCCAAGGTTAATTTACTCTTAACTCTTATTAAGTGTTCGTCTGCTGGGGCTTCATTAGGGTGACATGCTAGTTGCGGCTGAGGACGAGACTAACCTTGCGCAGGAGGGGGAGGCGGGCCCCCTTCTCCCCGTCTCCCATCCATCCTCGTACGGGCTCAAATCGCTGTGGGGAGGCTGACGCGCGTGCTCGGCAAACATCTGTAGCGCGTGAGGCATCTGGCACAACAAGGACAAGGAGGCGGCCACAGCAGCACCCGGGAAACATGGCACTGTGGGGTCACCACCTCGGATTCAATTCAATTCAATTCAGTTTATTTTGTATAGCCCAATATCACAAAGTACAAAATTTGCCTCAGAGGGCTTTACAATCTGTACACATACGACATCCCTGTTCCAGGCTTTAATGTGCTCGTGCATTCAGACAACACATTCATGGTGTATTGTAGGAGTCACACTTGTTAAAGCTTGCACATATCCCCCCCCCCCCCCCCCCCCCCCCCCCCCCCCCCCCCCCCCCCCCCCCCCCCCCACCACCCCTCTCCACACACACACACATCCTTGTCTTTGTGGCATTGTAAGGACACTGGACAAGAACGTGCATTCTGGGTAATACCTTTTCTGAAGGTTGTACAGGTGCACACGCACGCACGCACACACACACACACACACACACACACACACACACACACACACACACACACACACACAACTACCTGTTCAATGTTCCATTTAGAGTATACTCGGAAAAGATTACAGCACATTTAAGAACTTTTAATGATGAATCTGCACAATCTTTCCACGAAGAGTCTTATTTCTTACAGGTAGAATGCTCTCAAATAAGGCCTCTACTGACTAACAATAGGCAGACAGGGTTGAATTGAAGATTTAGATGATTTAGAGCATTAATTTGAATGTGAAACATGAATATACCAGATAGGAAAGGAATATTGATACAATATTTTACATAGTGAGTACTACTCTATTATCTAATTAGAAATAATTGCTAGGTCCAAACTGTGTTTATAGATCAGTTCAAAAGCTTTCCCTAGAGAGAAGATATTATAATTAAATGATATTTTTCTTTTTAAATCAAAGAACAAAATGACACACTGCAGTTAAATGTTTACAGTAATCTAGTCAGCTTGATATAGAACCCCTGCTGGTCTCGGGAAGTCACAACAATAAAACAAAAGAACTCCTTTAGAGAACTGACTTTTGAATATGTACACCTGCCAACATGCGGTGTTATGGATTACAGTTCGAAACTTATAAGTAATCGTAGTAACGTGCTATTGAATCCAATCCATACAGTCGGTCTGGTCTGGTACAGCTAGCTGGTCTGGATCTGTGGGGCAGAGATCTCTACTCAAGAGGAAAAATGCAACCTATTCTCATTAAAAATATTGACACTGTGAAAAATGTTACTCCAATAAACTCCAAAGTTGTTTGTGTTCTGGTACGCCTACATTCAGAAAGGTCCACAGATGGAGGATGTGTGAACCTGCAACTTTCCTGGGAGAATAGTGTCTCTGTATGCAGGCACCGAGGCTGACATTAAGCTAGTTGATGATCAGAGAATACCTCCAAAACGTCAGCTGACTTCTTGGTAACCCCTGGTTATCTATTTTTATATCTATACTTTTTAAAGCGAGGACATGTAGCGTTTGGACCTGGAGGATTTTGAGTTGTTTCAAGGCACCTTTGAGGGACCTGTGCTGAGTACTGAAAGTAATATAGTTAATTACATTTACTGGTGAGTAATTAGTAAAGTAAAGTAATTACTTTTTTATTTAGAAAAACCTAATGAGTAATTGATTTTATTCTCCGAGTACCTCTCCCAACACACAGCCTCTCTGTGTGGGATAGATGAAGTGGAAACTCTTAATTGCCTGTAGGTGTGAATGTGAATGTTTTTGTCTGTACGCGGCACGTCCGGGGTTTCACGCTTTCTTCTGCCCAATGCATTCTGGGAAAGACTTTATCACACTGAACTGGACAGTGGGGCGTAGGTGTAGGAAATGGATGGATGGATAATGGGGCCGGTAGAAATCAAGAGGCCTGTACTTGTGTGACCCGCTGGTCCAATAATGCCACTGTGAAAAAAAACTAAATCAGCTGCGCAGAGTGGCTATTGAAAGTAATTGACTTTTTCATAAGCACTACCTGACATGTGGAGTCATTTCCATTACCGATATTTGTTTTCATCGAGCTGATCTGAATGTTTCAGGCTTCGGTGCCTCATTTTGTAAACAGAGAAATGTTTATGGGTTAGTTATTCCTTCAAGACTAATTAAATCTACCAACAGACCAGCTTGACATTAAACACTTTCCACATCTGACAAAAGAAAAGAGAGATTATCAGCGCATCGGTGTGACCTTTTCAATGTTTGTTTTTCCCAAGGCTGAAACGTCATTTTTTCAATTCCTCAACTTTTCCAGGATTCCCAGGACTGTGTGAATGATGGACAACATGACAGCTTGAAGAATAGATCATCATTAAAAAACTGAGTTAAGTCCCCCCCCACCATGTCCCATTGATGGCTAATTCAGGCCTCACATTGTTGTAAAACCTGCTTGATGTTGAGTTGAGAGTCGTTTCCATATTCCAACCCTTGATCTTTAAATATTGCGTGAAATGAATAAAAAGCACCACCCAGAAACCTTTAGCGATCCAGCGCTGGCATCAATCCATTGTTTTGGAGTGCCAAAAACAACACCTTTTCCCCACACTAGCAAAGGTGCTGATGTTTCAAAGTGTCAAGCTGCATCCACACTAATGTGCTTTACGGTTGTGTCTGAGTTTCAGAGTAGGTCACGATTAGATCAGTGAAATCCTGCCTTTGTTTATGACCGTGAACGTTCACCTACATGCCTACTGTATGAGCGGCGCATATGCAGGAAATGAGAGATGCAGCAACCTTCCCCGGTCATCAGTCTTTCCGCGCCTACATGGTGCAGGAAAATGATCTTACTGCATTTTACTGTAATACAGATATAATTGACCTGGGCACAGCGGGAGGCATGACGAAATGGGATTGATGTCCCACAGAGAAAGTTCTTCTCTTTCTGGGTGGGGATGGGGGGGTTGTTCGACTCCGTCTTAGTTATTCATCCCCTCTATCCCACACCCCAGCACCGACCCCTCCCCCTCCGCTCTCTATTCCCACCTCCCTTTTTTTCATGTCACAATCAATTATTTTCCTGTGCGCTCCTCCCGAAATAAGAAATATCTCCAGTTGCGAGAGACTGAACACACACACAGTCCGACATGCAGAAGACACTGCAATCTAAAAAAATGTAAGGACTCTCTGTGATCTTCATGACTGCAGGAAAAGGGCTCGGGCTACGTGTATTTAATAACATGTAAAAATAATCTTCATGTAGTGCTTCTTTTTCCAATTCTTGTATTGTCCTTTTTTTCAAGATGATTTCCCCCTCTCGTTTGAAATAGGCGGTTGTGTTATGAAAATATTTCGGTCTCCAAAATATCACTGTGGAAACCAAGCCATGGATACGGTGACCAATTACAATCCAAAAGATGTGTGAGCATGATTATAATTGTGATTTCTGGAAGATTGTTTTTGCGCATGACTCAGGATCCCAGACATTCATTAAAGGTTAATGTTGCATGCCGCATATACATTCACTCCTCCAAACCCACAACTATAACAGTGTATGATGAGAATATCGATGAAAAGGGCCGACATGTGCGTAAACTGTGATTCATTGAGGGAAACTCCTCTGGGGAGAATAGATTGTTGTGAAACCTCCACTGAACCGGTGCAGGGTTCTTTATTCTCCGAGCGTCTCCTAGGAATCGTGCCGAAAGTAAACCTCGGCCTTGAAACATTCAGACGGGAGCTTTCATTGATGACGCCCACGATGTAACAACAACAGCTGTTTTACGTGACGTTCAGACGCAGAGTTAAAATAAAGTTATGAGGCGTTTTAGTTTTCTATGAGTTGTGGTTTTCGAAACATTAAACAATGGAACGATGTCTCTATTAGATTCTGAGTACCTTGAGGAGAGAGGGATTGCGATCACTTTCGCATCCCGCACAAAGTCTGTCAAAAAATGATAACATTTTAGCTGAAACTGTATCTTTTAAAAAAGCCCCGTCAGCGATAAATATCTGTCCTCCCATAGAGTATCTGTTCACCACTCTGACTGAATATCCAGCCCGTTCTCATTCCCAGCGCTTCAAATATTGATGCTGTGTCTGCACTGAAGCACGAGCCACCCGTTAGTGCCTCTGTGAGAAGCAAATAACTACAACGTGAACCCGTCCGCTGGATGAGAACATGTTTTTAAGTCTAACACGCTTCTTTTTTCTACCCTGAATGTTAATGTCGTTAAAAAAAAAAATTCTGATCTGATTGAATGCCAAACAACATATATTTGATTAAACTGGACGGTTGGAACGCCATTATTCTGAGGGGTCAACCAAAATAACACTTTGACGTTTGAACTTTAATCAGGTGTCATTATTGATCACGAGCAGCAGCCAATCAGAATGACACTTTGAAGATTTTCCTGAATTTATATTTATATATTTATCCACATTTATGGTGGATTATTTTTTTGTTTATGTCAAGGCAAACAAAATCCAGGCACCGGGTTACCACTTAAAATATAATGGAGTATAATTCAGTACTTCAGGTATCCACCTGTTGTAGATACAAAAAAAGGGATATAATGCAGTAATGCTCTCAGCCATTCTGTATTGCTTTCACATATTCATGTTATCCTTGCTGTGTCTTTTGTTTGGGCAAGTAACCTCTTTAAATGTTCACGTGACTCCGATTCACCTCAACGATACATTAATTCATTTGAATTCATTCATAACCTCCACCCCCCTTCAGATTTCAATAATGTTTTTCAGCAAGATTGAGTCTCATGTTCAGAACTTTGTGGAGAAGCTCAAAACATATCCCACAAATCTGTGTTGTCTGAGCAATGTTTCTGACGTGCCGTCTGCTGTGAATTAGGTTATTGCTCTGCGGCGATGGCGGCGGTCCCTCCAGACCGCCTGACAGACACAGAACCTCCGTGACTCTCTGGGCGAGACGACCGTCTGCGTTGCTCTTCAAGGCAGGTGGAAAACCGGAATGAGCAGAACACTCGTGTGATACATCTCACCATCAGTCATTTCATCATCTGCTTGCACATTTTCTCTTTGTATATTCACGTTTTAATTAAGGGGACGTATTGAACACCTGACCTCTCACCTCTTTCTTTAAGAAATTAAATAAAACAAAAAATAAACGCTTCTTCAATATCAAACCTCTTCTAATGTGGAACACCAATTCCCATCACTTCTTCTGAAAGGTAATATCTATTTGCTTTTGAAAATGTCATGATATTTCATGACGGCGGCATGCCTCTGTTAATTCGACTATAGTCTGGACCAGGATGCAGGACGATAAGTAGAGGGAGGCTGTTTAAAATTGAGCAGGTGGCACCAGAACCAAGACAGACAGTGACTCAATACATGGCTCAATCTGTCATCTCAAGATTAAAAGAAAAAGAAAAAGTCATACACACAACATTGATTGGTCTCGCGTTATCGTTTTCACGATTTCGCATTGCAGGAGGCAACTTATATTAATGCAACATTGGTTGGAACTTCATGGTCATGGTGTTCTGGTGAACTATGAAATAAAAGAGAGTTTAAAGAAACGGAAAATACAAAAGTTGCATTTTTTTGTCAGCATCTGTGGTCAGTGAAATGTACATTATGACAACCGCAGTCATGTCACTGTAACTTTAAAGACAGGGAAGCAGAGGATTGTCTTAAGGAGGGAGTGAGTGTCACACAGACAGCGCTGTGGGCAGTGGGACTGCACAGGAGCAGACACTTACATCAAGTGACTCACTCCCATTACACAGGTACCACTGTTATCATTAATATGCATATGGAAAGTGATTAAATGTGCGGCAGATAAAATGTGACGCGCTGTAATGAATGGAAATTTAAAAGCATATATTCACGCTCAATTAATCATTTAAGACTATCACAACATCACTTTTATCAGATGACTGCAGGAAATCAAAGGAGTGATGAAAAATTAAGATGGTAGAATATCACATTGCTGCGGCACCCGGCCAAGTCCAATATATCCGACCGGCTGTGCATCTGCAATATAGAGGGATGGAAATGCTCCTGAGACAAGGACAGTGGATTCTTTTTTTTAAAGTAATAACTCTATGGAAAGGTACAAAGAATGACAAAAATAATAATTCTAAAACTATATGGCAGTATGTAGCGTACTATGTACTGCGAAAGAAGAAGATCATCTGCCACAAAAGCTTAATTAATTTAAAGGATCGTCCTTTTTTAAAAATACATGTTATATTGTATGAAGGGTTTGCAAAAGAAGTCATGTGGAGGACCTTGAGAACAAAAACGCTTCAATCTGTTCAGACGGAAAGAGACAAAGATGGTTTTGAACAGCATTTGTATTAATTAATTAATTAATTAATTAATTAATTAATCACTCGTCATTGGTTAATCTGGAAGTTTGGCATCATAAGGGTTGCAGAATCGAAGAGGATTAAGGTTCTTTTCAGTGTCTATGTCTAGTCAGTCTTGATTTGTAAAGACATCATTGGTTTTAAGCTCTGACATTTATATTTTCCAAATTCTTCTATAATCATGGTCCATGCTTCATGCCATATGGTATGTAATCAACCACCATACATTTTGGGAATGTACCACACTGAGGCCATATGGTCAAATGTGTAATAACAACACGTTTTTTTTTTCAAATGTAATAACTGAATTACTAAATGAAACAAGGTGCTAGAATCATCCCTCAGATGTTGGTCCATATTGACATGATAGCAGAATTGTTGCAGATTTGTCGGCCGCCCATCCATGATGCAAATCTCCCGTTGGCACCTCATCCAAAAGAGGGTCCTTTGGATTGAGATCCGGTGACTTTGAAGGCCATTTAAGTGCAGTGAACACATTTTCATGTTCAATAAACCAGTTTTTAAATGATTTGAGCTGTGTTTTATGGCGCATTATCCTGCTGGAATGAGCCATTAGAAGATGGGCCCACTGTGGTCATTAAGGGAGGGACATGGCCAGCAACAATACTCAGGTAGTCTGTGGCATTATACAATGCTCAATTGGTACTAAGGGGCCCAAAGTGTGCAAAGAAAATATCCCCACGCCATTCCACCTCCACCAGCAGCCTGAACCGCTGACACAAGGCAGGATGGAGCCATGGTTCACTCAGAATTCTGACCCTACCTTCTGAATGTTCCAGCACAAAAGGAGACTCGTTAGTTCAGGAAACATTTTTAATCCAGCCCATGCCAATTTTATAACCTCAGTTTCCTGCTATTAGCTGACAGGAGTGGCACCCGGTGTGGCCCATCTGCTTCAAGGATTAACGTGTTGTGCTGTCAGAGATGCTTTTCTGCATACCTCGGTTGTATCGAGTGGTTGTTTGGGTTATTATTGCCTTTCTATCAGCTCAAACCAGTCCGTCCCTTCTCGTCTGACCTCTGCCATCAACAAGGGATTTTCACCCTG